>NW_010236551.1:0-15000 GCF_000690775.1 Eurypyga helias
ATTTAATAATACAATGTAAATACTTCCTGACATTTAAGAATGGTATTTCAATTACAAAAATTAATGATTTTTAAACTGTAGCTGTGTAGTTTGCTTTTGGAATAACACGTGACAATGAACTGCTTAGTTTCATTCCTTTATTTCAAGAGACCATCCAACTTAACAGCCATACCAAATGTGAAATACAAGTGTATATATAAAAAAATCAATAGGGAAAAATATCTCTTTATTTTTATTGTAAAAAAAAAAATCTAGAAATAAAAGGTTAAGAGTAATTTTCATATTTTAAAGAAATGAACAAAATACTGTATGTTTCCAATCAAGCAGAACAATGGCAAGACCCAACATAACAGAAGCTTTAATGACAAACAAAATCCAAACAAGCCCAAAATTAGTACAAGGAAACCAGAATTAAAAAAAAAAAAAAAGGAAGGCACCATACAATAACATGTATTTTTAAAGACTGCTGGGTCAAATCATTAAGAAAAATATTTATATAAGCCATTAACACTCATAATTAGAGTGTCATATGAATCTGAGTGAAGCTGCTAAGTAGAAATCACTAGAAGTCCAGGTGCTTCTTGCCGATGGCCATAGCACCACATCCTGAGCTCAGCAGTTTGGCGGATTCTGCCAGATCCTGTTTGCTTGTGCAGCTCACTGTGTCTGACAGGTCTGGAGGCAAATGCAGTTGCTGTGGCAGGAGGTTTTCAGGAGGCAGAGAGATGGGGAGAGAGAGAGAAAGCGAGAGAGAAAAAAAAAAACAGGGAGGGGGGAAAAAAAAAGAATAATTGCAGTAGAATTTATTTTGCACAACATGTTTCAAAACGCAGTCTTTTTCCTGACTGCTCCGTGTTTACTCACACAAATAAAGCATCTCCTAGACACCCTTCTAGGCTGAGCTGGAAAGAGTTTTGTACGTTCTCAATATATTGTATTCTGTAAATTGGAATAAATATTTCCTCATGAAAATTTTCTAAACAAAATCCAAATTTGCTCAAGGTATGTCATTGTAGCTGTGGGCACTTTTCCTGGAAAAACAAATGTTTTGCCTGTACGTTAGCCCCTATATCAAATCCTTTGATTTCTATGGCATTACAATATTACAGTTTTATTGCAAACATGCATATTTAGTGACAGGGTCTGAAAATAAATGATGTGATGGTCAAAGGATGGAGAGAGCTCACCCTGGTTGCAGCACTATTCTGCTGGAGTGTTTCTTATTCATAATCTACTGTCATTTTAAAATAAAACCGAGCAGTGATAGTGCTTGCAATTGTATAAGGCACTCATACATGCTAACCAAACCTCACCGTCCTTTGTGAGTTGTAGGAACATCACGTCCATTTTACAGATGAGGAAACTGAGACACAGGTTACACGGCTGCCCACAAGCACACAGTCCTTGCAGAATAAACCTTATTTTTCAACTATGACAAAAATATTTCAACTCTCCCTCTGAGGATTCTTTTACACTAGAGGGATGTAAAAGACGTAACATCCGCGTTTGGCTTTTGTAAAGGAAGGTGAAAATGAATTTACTTGATTAATTCCTGGCTTGCTTTTGGACACGGTGAGGTACTGAAAGCTGGTCAGATGGGACAGTTGAGCATCTTCCACACAGTGTAATAATTTATGAAACTAGTATCATGAAGGAGCATATTTCTTGAAAGATTTATTAGGAAAAGGCTAACCTGCGTGGCTCTTCTTTTAGAATAAACACGCTTCAGAAGGGAACAGGATAACAGTAATGGCTGCAAAACTATCGTAGAAGGCTGTGCTCTCGCTTATTCTCTGCTATTGCTGTGGTTTTGTTTTTATCACAACACGTAAATACAGCTGCCTTTTATTCGATACCTCTGCACCTTTTGTAGGATAAGAATTCAGTTAAAAACCATAAGAAATATCTGTGTTTACAGTGGACTGACTGTTCAATTCATTGCTGGCTTTGAGACTGTGCAATTAGGCATAACTTGAGAGGTGCTCCAAAGCGCTTCCTACCACTGGCCACTCCTGGTTGTGGGCAGGGCAGGGACAATAACGTCTGCTGGGTTGTTGCTTTCTCTGAGGGAAGGAAATGCATAAAGTAAGGCATGTGGAATAGGAGAGGCTGTGCTCAAGGTGACATGACATACCCCAGTGTCGAAATAGCAGAAATGTGTGTGTTTCTTTGTAGTATATCGCCTATGATGCACAATTTACGTATGAAAATCCACCCCCCCTATTTAGTGACTGTGCAGCTCTTGTATTTCACTGTGCTGAGTGCTGTGCTATCCTTCACCTACAGTTCTTCCCTTACTCCTAAGGCTAAGCACGGCTGTGGATGTGAGCTGTGGTCCATGATGCCGCATTTCCACATCAACACAGCATGAACTAGGGCACCTGCCTATCTGGTTTGTCTGCTGAGAAAAACGTTTGCTAGGCAAGAGCTGATGTCCAACTTGGATAGCACAGGGGGGCTGTAGCCACTGGAAAATGAAGGATGAGAAAAAGTCGGGAGGTGGAGAGGAGCACTCGGCAGCTCTTTCAATCACATTTTCTTTCCAAAAAAGTGTACAGTACTCTGCTAGCAGGGTACAGGGTGGCTGGTATGTGGGAGGCGGATAGACAAGTGAAAGTGAAATAATCCAACCTTCTCCCACTCGCTATTAGCATCTCTCTGGCCTCACCGGGGAGTGGGAGAGGCAGCTTCCTCCAGGGGAAATGTAGTACCGCTGTCTTCCTCCTGCAATCACTGACCTCTTTGCCAAGTCTGCCAAATGGATTCAGAGCAAGGTGATAAGGAGCAAACAGAACCAAGACTCAGCAAACTCATCTTACGCAGGGACTAACCAACATCACGAATGGGGAACAATTATAAACCCTGACACACTGGCCTGGATTTAAAGTGTGGCCAAAAGGAAAAAAATCTTTGACATTCATAGAACCTCTTATGTTCATTCACTGACATATGTTATAAACAGAAAATAAATATAAAAGAACAACATACATTTGCAAAGACTCAGATGGGAAAAGTAAAGATTAAAGACCTGACACTGGATGGTGGGACTGAATGAAGCTTTTACAGATGTGTTTGTCATGATGCAGTGTTTCATTACACACACATATAACTCTACTTCCCCATCCCATTCAGTGAAGAGGATGCACACTGCTCATTTAGTGACTGGCTATTCAGCATTTTGCTTTCTCGTCACTGTTTACTCTGAACTTTTCTGACGTATTTATTGTACACTATTCCAACCTTGTTCTGAAGACAGAATGGCTTTTCAATAGCACATGTCCGTATATAGCACTTGAATGCTTCGCAAATACCAACTGTGTTATTTTCCTAATATTCTCGTGAGGTAAGGCAGCAAAGTTACCTCCATTTTATGGATAGAGAATTTAAGGCACATAAAAAACACAGGAAAAGGTATCTACTAATTTCAGAAACACAATCTGAGGCATTTAGGACTTGTTTTTCCAGAATGTTTAGCATTGTACAGCGTTTCACATGATCAGACACTAACTTCATTTGCAGCTGTGAGCGCTAAGTATTTCTTCAAGAACCCCAAGCAAAGCACTTGGAAAGTGAGACTCAAAATAAGAGTACAGAAATAAAAATGCTGGATTGAAGCTCAGTGGTATAGGCAGAGACACATCACACCTTCCAAGATATCCTTCCATCGTCTTAATTCCGAGACCATCCCTCCTGCAATCCTTGCTCTCTCAATCATCCCAATTTTCCAACGTTACAACAAATTGCTGGTTCTCCAGGAAACATATTGTTTCCAATATGCACGCCATATTCAGCCTCAGATCAGAATCAGACATGTTCTGAAGAATAAACACCACTAGGGTCCTCTGAACACAACTGAATGTTATCATGCCATTAAGGTGTGAATGAGAGCACACACAGTCTCTGAATAAAGCCTGAAGAGGCATTTCAAAGCATCATTCCTTAATTTTTCTGTGTGCACTTAAAAATATAAACAGGCCTGCAAGTATCAGTCCTATTAAAGATTTTGACACCATTAACAAAAATCTAAACTTTAAACCGCAAACACACTGAAGCTGCTCACGTGGCATTAACCAGCCACGCGCAGGTTAAACAACTGGCCTTTATTTTTGGCACCAACAGGGACATTGCAGTCACCTGAACTAAGGCAGTAAGTGAATAGGCTGTGATCCTTTTGAACACAGCATTACAGAACGATCAGACATTTTCACAGATGTTTGCTGAACACAAAGGAACAGTCACATTTAAAGTCCCAGTTTAGGACAAAATGTTTTCTGGTGGCCAGACTTCTCTGCTATTTCTGAGGCTGTGACCTCCATCCCTTTCAATCTTTCTTTCTCTTATCAGTCTGATAAGAATCAGGTTCGTTTTTCTCACATCAGCAATCCCAGTCCATGCTGCCCAGGCCTCCCATCCTGCAACTGGTCTTTATGACAAAACCATCCCTTGTCCAGGTATCTGCACTCCCCAGTCTCAGCTTTCTGCTTCCGAGCTCTCTGTTCCTGCTCCAGCCAGTCCTGGCTTCTCCTTGCCCATTATGCCCATATTCCATTCCCTGCTCCCATGCCTAGGTCCAAATTCAGTGCCAGGTCATACTTCCTTGCCTCAGCCCCTTGTCATCCTTATCCCCTATTGTGTCCTCCTCTTCCCATCTCATCTGCTCTTGTTTCTTCTGCCGGCACTGAGCTCTGTTCCCCCTTCCTGCCCCTGCCCCTCTCCTCTGCCCCAGGGCCAGGGTGTGCCTGAGCACAGGCACCAGCTCACCTCCCAGTCGGAAAAGCAGGTACATCCCTGGAAATGGGTCAAGCTGATAAGGCACTACTGAGTGTGCCTGCGCCAAACAGAGGTGGATTGTCACAGGACAGCAAAACCATAGCCCTGGCATAAATGCTAGATATAAAATTGTGTATTTTAATTGGTTCTTTTAAATAATTGAAGGTTTTCACTAAAACATTCCAGTGTGTGGCTAAACACAAAACTCTCTGGAGCATACAGCAAGCTGGCAGGGCAACAATATTTTAATGCAAAATGGTCATAGTCTGGCAAAAGTAAATATGCAAGTGAAAATACCATCCGATAATCGCCCTCCTCATGACAATTTCTTCAAGCCTATATCAAAGGAAGGTAAAGTTTCCCAGTGTAAAGGCTAGGGAATGCTGGAGTAAACTTCCTTTGTGCAAAGTTAATTGTAGCTAATTACTGTAGTGTGTTTAATTACATGGTCATACGCTATTTTCACCCGTGCAGGCTGTCAGAAAGGTTCAAACAGGATCTTCAGAACCAGACTATAAGCTTCGCTCACTCGAGGAAGAAATGACTGGCTGAGGAAGTGGGCTGTTACTGCAGAAGGCACAGCCAGGGAAGGGGCAGGATGTGAGTGCTGGTGCTTCCCGTCTGCTCTGTTTCGGCAGGGCCCGGAGGCTTTGTGGTGATCGGAACAATTACGCTGAACCCAGCTAAGCACACAGCTCTAGGGCATGCATTACGAAAGGAAAACAGTTCAGACAAAACTTATTACATACTTTGCTTCTGCTCCTCCCTCTGCCTGAAGAAAACTTCTAATTACTTTATTTGTTCTCAATGGGGGGGGGAAAAAAAGAAGTGGAAGATAAGAATATGTAAAACCACAGGCTAGAAGGGACACGTTAGTCCAGTCCCAGCGCAGAGGACCAAAGACAGCACTGATGGCTTTCTGACACTGGTCTGCCTTGTAGGACCGGCATGTGAAGATTGAAGCCACAGCTATTCTAGGAACTTCCAGTGGGCTGGTACATTTGGTTGGGGTGCTTTTTTTTTTTTTTTTTAAAAGCAACAAAATCCCTACTAGACAAAAATACTAGCAAGTGCTTTTGCCAGTATAGCTTATTGTGTCAAAGGAATTGTTTTACAGACTTACTATAAAGAACAGACTTGCCAAGGTAAGGCTTATTTTTTCTTCTGTATTAAGAGGATTGACCAGCAGTTTTCCTAACCACCTCTACTGATATTGATTATACCTGCTACAAAATGCATAGAAACAGTACGCAAGCTTTAGCAGACTACAGAAAGGGTTGAAAATAAAGTAAAAATCATATAACTGAACCTAAGTAACCAAAGACAGGTTAAACAAAGAGCTAGAGAGATCACGTTAAAAAGCTGATTGCTATACAAATATACCCATATGCTATATTCTCTGAGGAGTCTACTGGCACAGCACTGTGGAGGCAACCAGTGAAATCCAGTATTACACCTACATGGTATAAATAACTAGAGTTCATAGGATTACTTTTCAGATTTGAGGAAATGTGTGTCTGTACAAATCGATTTTACACTGGCTAAAATAGTCAGAAATAATCAAGGTGGAAGACACTCAAGATACAGCAAAATTTCATAAAATTAATTGAGGGGTACTAAAATCACAAATACTGTAAGATGCTTTAAACAACAATAAAAAATGTTTAGCAACAATAAGATAAGCAGATATACATATATTGGCAAAAATCTAAACTCAGAATAATTTTTCATATTACACCAAAATCATTATTATATTTTTAGCAAACAAATAAATAATAACACGACTGATGCAAAATCACTGAATCTCATTAAAAAAAAAAGAGATGGGAGTTCAGATGGGAATTAATTCTTAATTCGATATATATTCAAGTAATTCCACTGAAGTTAACCTTGTGTCTCTGCTAACAGTTACATGAAGCTTTAGCAACTGAGCCCAAACTTCCAAAAATTACACTTAAAAAGAAAAAAATCTTTACAATTCCATTTATTTGCATTTTTGATGCAAAACATTGCTTATTAGTCAATTAGGGCTGCAGTCCTGCCTTGGGGCAGGGAGATGGGTTAATGACCTCTCTAGATCCTTTCTAGTTCCATTTGCTACAACTCCATGAAGGCTGAAGTCACCAAAGCTGAAGGGATTTGGTTTAGGGGGAAGAGGGGGGTGGGGAGAAGAATTTTAGGAATGCTGGGAAAATGAAAGATGCAGACTCCTAGTTGGGGAGTTTTATATCCTACTTATTTCTCTTTGAAGCAGAACTTGCCATTCCAGAAAGCCCACACAAGAGAGCACAGGAATCGTCCGCGGTACAGAGGCCGAGTTCCCCTTACTGTTTCTTCTCCTGTGTACGATGCACCCTTGCATTATGTTTTCCCTTCTATGTCTTTTTATTAATACCTCATTTACAACCACTTGTAATTATCTCTATTATCATAGTGCCTAGCAAAAGACTTCAGCATTTTTGTAGGTATCATGACAAAGGTGCATTTTAAGGAGAAATCTGCAGGAGGCTGGTAATGCAGCTTTAGAAAACCTCCACTCAGAGCGAAGAACCCTTTACCTGCTTGAAAATTATTGACCTACCACGCGATTGTCACTGTTACCTGACTGGAAATAGATTTTGTGATCATGAATAAGCTCTCACAGGCAAGCCAGGGAACAGGGCATGGAGGCCTGTGGAAATGAAAGCAAGCAACTCACACCTTAAGAAAGGAGGGAGCCAGTGGAGGGATGCCAAATTACTCCACAGTCACTGAACCTGCTCTGCTTCTCTTATTTGGGCAGTGGGGGAAGGATTTCACAGCAGCAGCCCAGCCTGCCGGGGACACCAGGTATACCTTCAGTGCAACGGCAACGTGTGGCACTGATCCTCGGAGATGCCCCGAGCCACAGCTTCCCGGCCACTGCAACATGTCTGTCTGCGTGGGGAAAGAGGTCCCAAATGAACAGGGTTACTTCATGTCCCCACAAGCTGCACCTTGTATTTCGAACTGAGGTAGCTGCCAAATGGTTACAAACTCCTTGAGACAGAGATGTTTCAGGAGCATCTTAGCCTTGCCAGTCAGTGACTTTGCTGCTTTCGTAACAAGTCGTCATCAAGCACTGTAACTAACTGGTCTTCTTGCCAAAACCAAATTATTAGCTTTAGGCGTAACATAAACACAGGTGAAAGTATGAAACTAAATTTCTTCTAAAGAGAAGAGTTTGTTCAAATATTTGACATGGAGGTGACTAAGTTTTTGCCTCTCCCCTTGCCAGGTTTGCAAACTGACAGACAGCAGATATGCGTATTATGATGGAATGAATTACATTTTATATGACGTGCAGTCTACTGGAGTGATATGTCACTTAACGTTGACATAACTTTGTAGCAACTCACAAATCTGACAATACTACCATAAAAAGATATAAAATTTTTACTAATGTCACAAACCCTAAAAAAACCCATTTGAGTTATTTTAAGTTCCTTTCTCAGTAGCAAAACAGTAAGCCCTCTACCACTGAAGACATTAAAAGGACTAGAAAAGTTATGCCAACCAGCATGTAACCTTGTCAGGCAAAAGTCATATGACAGTCCTGAAATTTGGCTATGGTTAGTGTCTCACAAGCGGTAACGTTTATCTTGTGGAGAGAATGGTGCCAAACTGTCCTCCCATAACTGCATTTAGGTCTTAAACAAACTATTTTAAAACTCATTTACTATGAAACTCTTACCCTCCTGTTCACGTTACAGTTTCCTCGGTATTTTAACAAATTCAGAAAAGAAACCAGTTGGTAACTATTTTACTGTATAATGGATACGAGCTCAGTTTCTTCTTCTTCTGCTATGTTCACAGATACTACACTGCCATTTTTAAATCACAGCAATGGATACATTTGCTAAATTGATTATAAAGACAAAAGACTTTTAAAAAGAGCATTCTAAAATTTTCTACTTTCCAGGTAACTGTGATTCACTTATAACTAATCACAGCTACATCAACCCATGTTAAAATAAGCACATCTACCATATGTATTTCCTATTTCTTTTTTGTAAGTTGAAGCATAATCTGAGCCGTCAAAATTAATTATTGTTAACATCAGGTGTTGAGAGAAGACTTCCACTAAGAATAGCTGATAAATATACTTCTACCTACATATCCCTGTCTGTCTGCTAAAGAACACATTGCTAATATGAAAGTAATTTTTATATATAGCTAATAGTACTTAAAATACTTGAACAGAATTCTAAAACTCTTATTTTCCATCACTTACAGAATGTAAAAGAAAACTAGGATAATTCTCACTTTCGTCTCATTTGCAGGACAGCGATGTTGTGTTGTGGGCTTCCAAGACTTACAAAGAGATTATTTAAACAGTGACTTTAAAGACACCTGGCAAAAGTAAGAACCATTACTAAACCCACTTCCTTTTGTGACAGATTTTGTAGAAGCAGTTTTATGCTTCAGAATGCTGAATCTGAATATGTGCCTCTTCAGTGCAGTTTTCCAGTGTACCTGCTTTCCAGAAGTGATATGATAATATCCAGGAGAATTCAATCCAGACTGGGCTGATTTGTTTGGATGTGTCACATGGCACTGTTTCTGTTCTCTGCCCAGAAAACTATGCAAAGTACTTAAAATCTGAATTCCTGAGTCTCAATTTAAAACTCAGCTTACTTAAACACTGGCTGTTGTAAAGTGAAAATCTTTCAGAGATCATTCGGACCACTAAGGTTCTATTCCATACGTGTTTGTGTAAAATGAATCCCTGGGGGATTTCAGATGGCTGAAGAAGGTGCAGTAACACGCGAGTGGGTTTTTGTATGCACAGCATTAGTCACTACTTTTTAGTGACAGGAAAGGAAACAACAGACAATTGTCCAAATAAACGCTTTCATCCCAAAGAAGTACTCCAAGATGTCTTTAAGACAATTTGCTACATGTGAAGAGACACAAGGGAAAGATAAAAATATCAAGAAGATTTACCTTCCCTGATGCTTGAGAATGCTGAGTGTTTGGCACCACGGAGTGCTCTAAATCACATGTGAAGTAACAAACCTGATTCGTATTATACCTGTAGCCTTTGCATAATGAAGAAGTTCCCCATGTTAAAAAGGGGGCTGGATTAATCAGTGATGGTTATAGACTATCCAGGAACTACAGCAGTAGTAGATGAGCTCAACTGCTCATCTGATCCAAAATTCAGAGAAATACATGGCAATCTTACAACCAGAACTGTGCTAAATATTTACACAGCATACTACGGTAATACTTCCTCATCCAGCTCTTACCAAGCACATACTGAAAGATGGTCTCCGTCCTGAAGAGTTTACAGTCTTGTGGTTACACATAACTGTGTGAATTCACAAAGTGGGTAAAAAGAAGTGAAAGATGGAACAATGAAAACTGTCATGATATATAAATGCTGTACCAATGCAAAAGCTTTTTTTCCCTCCTCACCGAAAAAATGTTCACGAGAAAGAGTATCCTGCATAGAAAGGCAAGTGGAAGAGAACAGGGAAGAAATTAAGTGACAAGGGGCTGAAGAAAAGGTGGAGTGAAGAAAGCAAAAGACGGAGGGCAGGAGGAGATCCATTATCTAGGTGCATTACAGCTGAGGTTGGAATACGTTGTCTAAAAGCTGAAAGGAAATACTGTTCTTAAATTCAAACAGCAGTTCACGAGTCTGAAGGCATGTATAGCCAAAACAAGCAGACTAACACTGCCCCTGTAGATCTGTTCTTTTTGCTTCATTTCTCCTCCCTGGCTTTACGTAAGAGGAGTGTGGGACCCGTGATGCAAGTCTGAGTAATTCTAGGCTTCTCAGGATAGTCTGGACGGATGCTGATGTTAATGTCACATTCTCTTCCCTGACAGATTCATTCAAGCTAATTGCAGCTGTCTGCAAGTCAGCCATTCCGTCTAACCTATATTATATACCTAGGATGAGATGAATCATCCTTGCAAGTGCTTGCCCATCTCTGCCCATTATTCAGGAAACCTGGATAACTAGCTTAAACTTAATTCTTAACTGCGAGTGTAAAAGGTCGAGGAGAGGAATTCAGTCCTACAGCTCCATGAAGCTTCTCATTGAGTCAGTGCCTCCACTGTTCCTGCTCTTTCTTTGAATGACATTGCAACACGCCACGGAGAACGGATTCGGTATCAAACCACAGATGGCTTGCTGGAAATGTTCCAGAGTTGCTGGCAATGCCTGCGCTCCTCTACAACTTGGGTCTCTCTACTGGGAAGCTTGAGAAGTGTTCAAGACACTGTGTGTACAAACAGAAGCTACGTAAGTGAGGAGGAGGGTGGAACAGCACTCAGAGACAGAAGCATCTGTTCTAGGAGCTCCAACATATTGCACTGCTACTGTCACTCTCAAGAATTTCAGCTAATTTGGAAAACTAACCAAATAGTTGAGTTTGCACCCAAAGTTATCTGCTAGAGTTACATAATAAAGCAAGCTTCTGTCTCCGTTTGAAGATTTGATTATGTTTCAGAAAACTCATTAATACATCCATTTAAAAATCACCATTTGCGCAACAACACAAAGAACTGATTAAATGTATCCTGTCTCTTGATAAAATTGTCCAGAGAGATTTCAGCACTTCAAAGAAAGGTTATGGTCCCACAGGTAGCTCACACCGGCAACTCTCCCTTACAAGCACCTTTCAATGCCTCATTTACCAACCCAAAAAAAGACAACAGAAACGCAGACAGACTTCTGAATGGAACAGTTCTGCCAGCTATTGCTAAAATACACACTGCCTACAAGGTTGATTTCAAGTATCTAGTCTCTGCAGATCTTATGAAATGCAGAGTTCAGTCAAGTGCTTTCCCAAGAAGAACAGGAGCAAACGGGAGCTGCTCTGAGACCCTGGACCAGCCCAGCTGTGAGCTGCTCCACTGCTGCCTCAGAGGTTTTTCTAGATGTCGTATACATTGATTATGCTTATTTCCGCCTATACATCACTTTCAGAAGTTGTGAGTACAAACGCAATCACAAAATGGAATTATACATGCAAATGCCCACCTTACCTATCTTGCATGCAAGTTACTGCTGATGGTCGATGTGTCTCCCTGCGGAATCTCTTCAAGGCATGCAGCAGTGCTCTAGAAAGCCCTAAGACAGCGCGAGCCGCGTTGTTTTACATTCGACTGCACAGTGCAAACCTCCCATACAAAATGTCCCTGAATGCTGCTCTTTCAGGAGACCAGTGTCACAGGTTTGGCAAGTCGCTGGTGATGAAGAAGGGGTGCGTAGGGGGGCAAAATGTAAATGTTAGCGGGGAGGGCATCGTTGTTTCACACTGGGAGTAGCCCCATGCTCCGTAGTATACATACTTTTTTAGGTCAGCTAGAATTAGAAAATTTCCATTGCTAGGCAGCCTGGCACATCTGCGAAGCATTTCTGGGCGTTCAGACCTGGAGCACGCGCTGCCCTAAGGGAAGATTCATTACCCGTGTTACACGGTGCGCCAGTCCCTCCCCCCGACGGCACACGGGCTTTGGCGACCGGAAAGCGCCTTAACTTCGTGCAGAAACATATTACATGACCAGAACACAACAATTAGCACATTTGTAAAGCTTCAAGGATAGGAACAATTTAATAGCTTTTTGAAGCAGACTAATTTTCTGGAGCTTTTAATATTTTTTTTAATTTTTTTTTTTTTAAATTTTGCTTTTCATGCATGGGCAAGTTCTTCCTCGCTACAGGTATTTTCTGAGTCTGCCTGACAGGATTATTATGTGTAGAGCAATACAAATTATTCAATCACTTTAAAACCGTGCTAGAAAAAAGTCCCTTGTAAGTGCAAACTATCATTACTAATCTCTGTTTTAAGAGCAAGTATCATTGAGATAGATAAATGTATTCCTGGTTTACAAATGGAGGCGGCTAAACAGAGCGCTAGTTTATTTATGTTTGTAGCTTTTTGCAAAAGGAAACTTCAGCTCTGCAAGGGTAAATGCCACTGGCAGATGCTCCATGCTAAGGCAAAAACCAGGCCAGAAGAGGGAAAAAAACATATTGTTTTGCTATCATTGTCTCCTCACCCTGAAAACTGGCACTGATGTAGAAGTATGTTCAGTTCCTCTAACTCCCATCTGAAGTCGTAGGCATTATATAATTCATATTTTAATATCTCTTATTTTCAGTACTAATCCCCCATGACTCATAAGGGCTACAATTTAAAACTCCATCTAACAAAGCCTTTTGTAGTACTACTACCAAATAATCTTTGACTTCAGAAATCACTGAAGTGTAATTTAATACCCATGATGTTGGATCACCCTGTTTCAGTATGAAAACATACCGTGGCATATTTTTACTCAGTGATTGATATTTCTTATACAAAACAATATAAAAATCGCATCGAGGATCAAGCGGTCATGCTGACGACCCTTAGGCAAACCAGGGCTTTAAAGGAAGTTTAAGCACAGAATAAGAAGTTGCTGGGGAAAAGTTAAAAGACAGGTCACGCTAATTCCTTTTTAAATGACTCTATCTAGGACAGTAGGACACAGTGAAAACTGAAACAAATATATTAAATCTGAATGACAGAAATCAGTATCACATTAAATGCAAGACTTCTGCGAGTAATTGAGATTAAAATAAACATTACTATTTATCTGGAAGTGTGTGTGTGTGTGTGGGCCTGAACATTTGAGCAGATTCCTACATCAAAAATGCGTTTTGTACAGAAACTATACGTCAAATTATAGTTATTTGCTTTCAGCTGTTTCTAGCAGTTATTTAGTTCTATACTTTTCATGTGTCAGTATTTTTTTCATTTCACTTCTTTATTCCCTACTACAAGTAAGTCTCTTTAGAGCAATAAGATCTTTAAAATCCCTTTAGTGTTTAGAAATGTCAACAATTCAGTAGACTATACTTGATGAATAGGCCAGATAGAAAAACCTGCCTCAAGTTTTTATCTCAAGAGAAGTAAGGTGCTTTGAAGAGCACTTGATTTGAGATTTAGAAGCCTGCTGCTATTCAGCCAGACACTCTTGAGAGCTGTTAAGTCCTGACCCATAGCATGAAAACAGGTTGGAGGGAGGGAAGAATTACCAGTGAGAAATCAAACTTGTACTCCCTGTATAATTATTTCTTTTAAATACCATTTAAACGTTTCTTCCTATAAATAGGTAAAAACCTAAGAAACCAGGCAACCTCATCAGATGATCTTATTTGAATATTTTGAATGTAGCTGGAACTTGCCAGGGGGAACAGCTACAGCACTGGAAAAAGATGAGGCTCTAAAGGAAAAAAAAAACCCCTAAATGGTTCTTTCCATTTGAATAGACGGCACTGACATATTAAAGCTTCGTATTTTTGACAAGAGACATAGAAAACAAAGAGGTTTTCACTTCAAAATATGCAGTGGAAGAATATGAAATGGTCTGGTTTGCTATAATTATAAAAAAGTATTTTTTCATTCTTTGCTATCGCTTTCACCGTCTACAACCGATCTCAATACCAGACAACGAGTTCGTTCAACATCATAAACCAATCGATTTAAGATATTTGCACACCAGTAATAATACAGATGAAAAGTAAGCCAACCTGTAAGCTAATACTTTTATAGGAATTTCTGGTCGTTAACAGTTTATTGTGCTTGTGCACATCGTCTCGCACTCAACAGTACTTTAGCTTGATAACTAAGTTCTTATTCAAGGAACCAGTTAAAAACCTAACAGCAATGTTATTTGGGCAAATGTCTCATCAGTATCTTCTGCCCTAGTTTCTGCATCTCTGAGTTTGATAGAAAAAGCAAAACTAGGTCATTCTTGGGCTGAACAAAGGAATTTTTGTAGTGGTATAAATTACTGACCTTTCTAATAAGCCTGTCTTTCCCAGCAAACCAGGTAATCCAATCCAGCTCCAATTAATGGTAACCTCCAATAACTAACAATAACTGTAGTACACAATCCAGTGAATTCAGGAGAAATGTTTCTATGGCTTTACTAAAGCTGTACCACTTAGGAAGCACTCTATTGCCAAAATCAGAATAAATTTTGGGGACTGTGTTTGATTATTAGTTAGTATACAGCCATCACGATTACAGCAGCTATTTCGTACTGATTGACAAACAGCGCTATACCTGGGAATATCTGGTGTCCTATATGGTCCTTTTTACCTGAGAACACTCACCCATTAAATCATCCTCTTTATAAGCTCACTGAATCTCACAGATTTAGCAATCTTCATAACAGAATGATAAGGACGATAAGACTTTCTGAAAT
>NW_010236551.1:20000-39334 GCF_000690775.1 Eurypyga helias
CAAAATCTCTCCTATATCAGATACCCAAACTATCTGTGAAACTGAGAGGCTCTGCACACCTCTGAACCATTCCCATCCGAGGGAGCGACTACTTTGAAGTATGTGAAGGTCAGGTTCATGCACTTCCTTGTCAGCTCCTGTTTCTCTTCTGCACTACCCCTTCTGGTGGGTTTTCCATAGAAAGGGAAGATCTAGCATCAAACTGGATTAACCCAGAGGTGAGATAGGTGATTAGAAGTACATTCAAGCATTACTTTATCAGCTTAAACAATTACAGAACATCCTAGATAAAATACTCTCAAACTCTGGGAAAAGCATGATAAATAAAGAACTACTGTCAATGCTGCCAGCATGGGGGGAGTAGGGGGGTGTGGGGTGGGGAGGGAAGGAGGAGGAGGAAAGAGAATTACAAACCCACTGGGCGACAGAATCAAAAAGGAAAAATGGGGTTGTGGAAAACAATGAGAACTTGACAATTTTTCATCTTAAGAAACACAGGTACTTTGCAACACACACAATAATAAATATATCTAAATCCAATGGAATAGTAAATGTTGTTAAAATGGTGAGAATGACGTTTACGGGTTAGGTCATTCTACAGATAAATTCTACACCAAAATAGGTTCAATGTGGCTATGGCAATGATGATTTAGGAAAAATTATGTAGAGGATTCAGTGTAGCAGCCATACACATATCTTGGAATAGAAAGAATTGAGATAATAAAAAACTGGCCAGATCTGATTTAACATTTCTTCATCCTGGCCAGAGATGCTGGTTACTAGACAAGGAAAATCTCGTATAATATGAACAGGATACCACTTATATTTGGATCCCTTATAAACAGCTTCAGCTGACATTTAGGCATCAAACAAGTCAGAGAGAGACATGGTTGTATACCATGGCAAGGGAATATTTAAACGAAGAAATCTCTCTCACTGGGTAGAAGAACAAGGATGTGGAAAAATATGGGCAGGATATTAATTAACTCAAACAGTATTGTGGGGAAAATTGCATGTCTTTTTAAAAGAGCTTACTGCTAGGAGAGTAGGTGTATTGCTCTTCTGAGTTTTCTGTAACATGAGTGGAAGTGATTGTGACCAGAATACCTTTCCTTTTGTCAGATCTTCTGATCCATACTCAGCAAAGGGCAGGGAAGGCCAAAGAAATACCTTGGTGTTACTTATCAGGGGGTTAATCCCATGTTCATTTGTGGGATATTGTGTTGTCTAGGAGGAAGTTGGCCTGACAATTTCATTAGAGGTAAGAACTAGATTTTACTACAGCAACAGAAATGTACAAAAGTCTTGAAACCATCTCCTGAACTAAGTCAGGATTTCAGCTGCAAGAATAAATGCAGGAAAGGATTTTCTCTGTGTACCACTGATAACCGATGTGGTTTTTTCCTTGAATTCTGCTGCCCGATATTTGTCTTATTTTCTCCAGAGATATAAAAGAAATGTATGTTCTGTATGTAGCTTCCATGAGAAACACTTCATTGATACTAGTTTAGGTCTCAGTTTTTTATTTCTAATTATCTAACTGCTTTCCCTATTCTTTGTGATAGTTTGTTGTGCTTTAAGTTAATACTTTCACCTAGAACATGGATGAGTTTCCGTTCTTTTCAGTGTAATGCTAAGTTCTGTATTTAGTAATTCCATTCCAATACATCCCCATTCACTAATCTCTTAGTCCTCCAACACACCCTTTCTAAACGTATTTTTGTTTTATTCCACTTGATTCTCCCACTTAACCCTCCTTAAAAGTATCCTTCAAAGGGAGAAAACCAGCCAAATGCTTCCTCTTGGCCTCTTTTATTCTCCAGCTTCTATACAGGGGGTCTGATGAGGAGAAGAGGATGAAGTTCCTGCCTTGTCCTCTATCAGAGGGGAAAAAAGATCGCACCAGTGAAAGATAATGTGATTTCCAAATTCAAAATCCTAATACACAGAGCAACTCCATAAATGATGGAGAGTTTACAGCAATTTCAAACAATTTCAACCTTGCCTCTTCCTCCTCTGCTACCTTTCTTCCTTCCAGGGCCAGTAACAGCCACAATTATTGGTGAGAGGAGTAAATAGATAGTTAGTCCCACTGAGCTATGGCCATGTCAAAGGTGTCTTCCAGAACAGGTTGACCTGATGCAGAGTCAGAGACACTGTAGTCCAGTCATTGATGACTCTGAGGACTGATGCCCTTGGCTTTAGACAGCTCTAACCAGACAAACGTTTACTAGCATTTATTAAAGCTGAGAGCACCTCACTCCCTGAGCAGTTGTGCGTCTCCTGAATACCACCCGCACCCCTCCAAGGTGTCTTCCACCATGTGTGGACCACTTCCTGAAGTCACCAGACTAAGAACATGGCAACACAGGCAAAAAAGTCCCACTAGAGAGCAACACTTTGAAAGTGCACTTGCGAAAGGTGCAATACATGGCGTGCAAAACCTGTGAGGTGAAGGCATCTCCACTCAGGTAAAAAAAAACCAAAGTGAAACCACAACTATAACTTACAATTGAAAAACCACAAAGCACCATGACAATATATTTCAACATGAAATACGGCTGTTACAGCACATGTCTTTAAGCAGAGACCAGGGTAGCTCTTCAACAAATATATATAAAAAAAGGAAAAGACAATTACAGTCAACACTTATTTTTATAAATTTTACCTAGGGGAGTTCCCATTACTCATGAACTGAGAAAGCACAGATTTAAGAATCAAGATCCATTATTAAAATCCTTATTTTTGAAGATCGTGCATCTAACCTTATTTCATATGACTGTAATTACGTACATGCAGGATGGAAAATAGGTGGGCACTAATTTTTTTTTCAGAAGGAAAATGTAAATATCTAAATTAATAGTTTTAAACATCAGTATTTTTATTCTGTTAAACAAATATAAGGAAAATGAATGAAAAACTTTTTGATGCGATCGTGTTATTAATGTTGGATTTTTAATCACACCAATTATTTCTAAGAAACACATCATTACACATTTTTAATCAATTTCTACTTAACAACTTTGGGTGATTAAGTCTTAAGCATATCACACATCATACACAGGGGAAAAAAGCAGTTTGATATGTTACATAATATGACACAGACTGCTTGGTCCTTAAGACTTCTACAATTTTATTTTTTCTTATTAAAAAATTCCACCCTTCTTGTCAACATATCGTTAACAGAAGGCCGAGAATCAAAGTTAAAACCATTTACTCTAAAGTGTTCCAGTTTAAGGTGAGGTCTTGCACAACATGTAACAACACCCACTGCCTGACAGAACTTGTGCTGGGTAAGAACTGCCAAAGCAGACTGCTTTCCAGGTTGTCAACTTCCAGCGACAGATATTTATTGACCAATTAAACGGTCCTGTCACATTCTTGTCTAATTGAAACTTAACGTGAACTAACCACAGCACAATTATGGTGCACAACGCATTTTGGATGATGCATTCGTTTCCTACTTCATAAGCAAATCTAAAGTGATAAAGGTCCATATAACCTAACATGCAGGTATAGTTTGACTCAGCCAAACTGCGTGAGAATAACAACACATACTGGTATTCTCTTTGCAACCCTGGGCTGAGTGGGCAATGCCAAGACTTAAATTTTCTGGATTTAAAGGTAGCTCTGTAAATTCTACGTAGCTATTTATGATTACAAGCTAGATGAGCTGCTCTGGGAAAATACAGCTTGCACCCAAAAGTATACCAGGAAAACACCTTTGCTGGAAGGATTGGACTCCAGTCAAGAATATATCAACTCAAGTATAATAAAAACAAAAGAGATGAATATTTTTACAAGTACCACATAGTAACTGAGAGCCTGATTTTGGAATCAAAACTAGTTTTACCGAAGCAAACAGCATGTTTATTTTATTTGAGTTTGCTAGAAGATCCTACTTCTGAAAGAATCATTCCTTCTCTGTTACTATTACATGTTATAGCCTCAGAAACATCAGGTCGCTGCCAAAAATCTGTCACTTTAAAAATAACTGCCAGGTACTATACAGAATATTGGGGGAAAAAAAAGTAAACCCTCCAACTAAATATTAGCATTAGACATCCAGTTCTTCCCCCATCTTCCTGCTTTGCATTCCAGCCCTGAACTTATAAACTTTGGCACAACTCTTGCTAAGCAGTTGAGTCCAGGTAAAAAATTCCAACTTAGTACTGTCGCAAAATAAGTTATAGTAGTCAGCATATAGACTCCAGTATTATGCAGTACTTACTTATATGAACCGAAAAAGGTAAAAGATGGGAGTAATTGCTAGGAAAAGAACATCCTTTTTTAATATGTTAAACAAATTGGACATGAGAAAGGAAATATTTTGCTCTACTATGTCACCTAAGGGAAAATACTTTCATTTAGTATACAGGTAAAATAATTAATCGATGTAAACAGAACTTTTCACTTAGTATATAAGTAAAATTATTAATCAAGTAAACGGAACTAATTGTGTAGGACTTTTTCTCCCTCTCGGTATAACATAAATATCTGAAGCTTTGAAAAAGTGAGTAGTGAGTCATGAAAAGCCTAAAACAATCTTATCACATACACAGTGAGACATTGCTAAGTAGGGAATGCACTGCCAAACACTGGAGCCTCTAACCTGAGAAAGTTTTCACATGTTTATCTTGGGTCATTATCTTTCCTTTTTCTCCAGCGTGTTAAGGGTAGCAGAACTTATAGAGAACCCAGATAACTCCACGTTATGGACAACACATGATGAAACCAACTGCTTTTAAGAAAATACTCAATTATTGCTTAGGTAGACAAAAAAAACTCCCCAAATAATGTAGTGTAGATTTAGTTTGTCTAAAGTAGTTGATACTATATTTTGGTTAAACCTCCCATTCCCAAACTACTCTCATATACGAGTCAAAAGAAATTGAAGGAAAAAACCAAAGCACAGTAAATATGCCGCAAGAGTTGTGTATTCCTTCCTATTCACAGCAAACAATTACACAGTAATCTTCAATTTATGCACTCCTCTTACTTTGCAGTTTTGAAGCCACTGGCTTACTAACCAGTCACAGCTATATCTCTTCCTCCTTTACACTTCTACCATTTTTAGTATGTATCAATCACTTCAAAATAGACACTGACAATAAAGAGATTTATAAACGTGAGACCTTTTACGAAAACTGATTTCATAAGAAAGCCATCGACTAAACTGGAGATCTACAAGATGAGGAGCTATGCTTGGCGATGTCAATGCCATGTTGAGACCTCAAGGCCTGTTTTGACATATCAATAGGTATCTATAGGATGTGACAGGAAAGATGAAGTCTGCCAGTTCAAAAAACCCTGCCACTTTCTCCAAGAAAATCCACTTTCACAGGACATCTGGAAATAGAAAAAAAACCTGGAGATATTGGGCCTTTAGGTAAGAAGAGGAAACAATGATTAAGTGGTAAAAAGGGAAAATAAGCACCAATCATAAAAAAAAAAAAAAGGTAAAATCAGCACCCATGGCTTTTCCCTAGGTCAGAATTGAACATAAAGTATTTTTGAAGCATTTTAACACTTAACACTTAAATTGCAAATTTATCTATTTTCATGTATCAACTTATTAAACAACACTGAATTTATTTTTAAGATGGGGAACCTGTAGGGATGATGACTGCTGCACATAAATCTATTCCAGGTTACTTCCCTGTGAATGTTCAGAAAAAGAGGCAAGCTTTGGAAGAAAGTTGCTCTTCTCTTTTAAACAAATTGACCTTTTCTTCCAAGCTCCTCCCTTATAGCTTGGCACATAGTACCATGGGCTGCTTAGTTGGGTCTCCACAATGAAAATGGCACCTGTAAATTTCCATATTTTATGGCAAAAAAATATTTTGTAGAATCAAGAAAACACATTTTATGTTAAAAAGGTATCCTAAGAATATTAAGAAGGAAAAAATTACAAAGTTTTCCTTATTTTGCCTCTTTTAGCCAAAAAGGACACACTGACACACTTCACAGACTAAACAACAGGCAGTAAGAGAAAACCCCCATCTCCAGGGCAGAGTATCTTAGCCTAAGGCTGAAAATACACTTTGGAAAATGAAACAGAATTTCACGAAGTATCCTTCATTCTTTTTTATCCTCAACCACATTAGTGTATTTTCTAAGAAATGAATCTTTCAATAGCTCCCATTATGTACCCTTTGTTCCTGCAGTACTTCTTTCTCCACACGTAATCATTCAGATTTCTTTTTGTTATTCTTATCAATCTTTTTCAAACAGAAATTAAGTTACTAGAATGAAATGAATTATCATTTTCTTTTCGTATGGTTCCTTCATGTTACATTAATTTGGGGATGAAACAGAAAGATTTCTCAGGAACGCACTGGCACAGCCATTGTGTCTATCAGGCAATAGGAGGAGGTTTATTAGTCTCTCTCACTGATGAATGTCTCTTACGTTTTTTGACTATTTCATGCCTTTTTTTCATCTAGATTCTACCTGCTAACTTCAGGTGAGACCAGCAGAAAGAACACTGTATTTTAGGGCAATCAGACACAGAGACAGGTTGAGGATCTGAAGAGGCTATAAAGCTGTAAGAAAGTTGAATAAACATCTCAAGTTTTTTGGATCAGCCTCCTACTGATCTGTTTTCTTTCAAGGTGAACAACAGAACTAATCTTAGGATTATATTGAAAGGCTTTTCTTGTGAGGCATCTCGCACAGAAATTTGAACAGACAAAACAGATATATTCCATTGCACAAAAACCCAAAGCAAGCAAATGGAATAAAAATGAAGTCTATCAGGTAGTTAGCTTACTTCCTATTTTTTTTTCATTTTGTTCTACCAATAAAGACATAAAAATAAAAGGAATTGGAAACTACACCTAGAATAATGAAATTAAGGTATCTGACTCATTAAAAGGAGACATAAACATTATTTAAGTGCATGAAATGCTCACCTAATTTGTCCCTCTAAAATAAAATACCGAACATCAGAAATTACTATATCTCCCTGTTGCTAATCAAAATGTCTGTATTATTATTTTGCCCAACTGAATATTTTCCGTGATCACGCATTAAGATGGGTTTTATAAATACAGGATATAAATCACAAAATCAAGATTATATTTGCCTTTTTCGCAGTACTTTCCCTCTTTTTCCAGGAAACATGGAGGCTGTATGACACAAAGCTAGCCTCTGGTCTTCACCCCGCACATAAATTTCTGCCGAGCAATTAGTTGAAAGTCACTTTAATGGTAGAAGGAAATTATTAATTTCTCATACTGATTGACAGACAAGAACAATAATACTAGTTTATGCTCAAGGAAAGGATTTGGTTTCATTTGCTTTTTCTTCAAGTCAAGTATAACACATGAGACAAAAAGATGGACATAATCAAGAGAACTAATAGGAAATTTGAAGAACACAGCAGAAATACAGCTATGGATTATTTACTGGCCTGTGTATAAATTCACATAATTATTTTAGTTGTTGCATTTTGACACTACAGGGTGCAGAAAATGCCTTTTGTGTAAGAAACCAGTTTCAAATACCATTTCTCTAAGAATACAAACAAGAATGTTGTTTAATTTTGTCTGCCTGTTTTAATTCTTGTTAAAGAATGTTGTTTTATTTGCAAAATTTCAAGGCATTTTTGAGAAAACCTAAACTAGATGAAGCTCTGCAAGCAGAGAATTTTAGTAGTGACATGTAGGAGTTTGATTTACGGTATGCTTTCTCTCTTTATAAATTGCTATTGTAAAGATAAAATCCAAACTATTTAAAAAAAATCATCATTCTCACTACGCTGAACTCTATATATCAAAAAATACACTTTAGAAACCAACCTGCAGCCTTTTTACTTAAAATTTCTTTTACTAAATTCACATATTATACACTGCATGTTGACAAACAAACCTGGAAAAAGTTGTTAAGCCCTTACACAATGGGCCAGCTCTCGCAAAAACCTCAGCCACTGGTATTTCTGCCTACAGTCACGGCCCGCTCTGGGAACCCTCTACTGCGCAAGATGCCAGTGGAAGTGTCATCCAGGCTAGGTTCTTCCAGTGGACTGGACAGAAGGACCCATATGCTTGTAGCAGGAACTGAGGTAGGATCTCTGAGGCCATCCAGCCTCGAGCCAGCCAGCTATCTAGTAGCAGAGGGAAAGGTACCTGATCCTGCTGATAGGAAAAGCCTCCTAACAGCAAAGGGCAGGACAAGTCTTATTTTTGGGAAATGGAATGGAAGAATCATTCGGATAGGATGAAACAGGTTCTGCAGCTGCATCGCTTTGACTCAAAAGCCGAAGAATAAATTTTATTTCTCTGCATTTTCTTGAAGATAAGTACACAATCCTTATCTCTGACATAGCTCAGTAGAGCTTTTGCTGACTGTTTCTTAGATCCTGTTCACTGAATATTATTCATTAAATGGTCATTAAATAACACTCCCCGCTTCAGTATAAGCAGGTAGATATATGAAAGGTCTTGATGTGGTGCCTCAGGAAATAAAAAGAGCAAAGAATTCAGGTGTTTCTTTGATGTAAACCAAACCCAATTTATTTATAAAGAAGGAACAGTTCCTACCTCCCTACCCGCTCCCCACCCCCACCCCCCCACCAACCTGCAAAAAGCAGAGTAAGATAATGTGTCATTTTGTTATCAATTAAACAAGATTACTGAGAAACTCCTGACTTCGTTACTACTTTTCCTCTTAGTTGGAAATGTCTTGGCCAACTGCTTTGGTTAATAATGGAGAAAAATGAAAATATTAAACAATAAGATGAATTTGATTCCTAAACCAGCAGTAGATTTTATGTGAACCATGTCAAATGAAAAAATGCTTGTATGAAATGATAGCCCAACTGGAACACAAAAATGTATGTTTTTTCTGGTTCTCCATGTCACACAATGGAAAATCAACAGCAGAACTTAAAGGAATTACTCTTCACCGATCTTCAAACTCAGTGCTACTACTACTGCCGGTCTTAAACCTATCAGGTAGTTCTACTGATACTAAGTAGAACTTGTTATATACTTAATAAAGAAAATATATTGTTTTTTTAGATATTTAGTAAATGTCTGTCCGCCATTCACTGGTATGAATGCATCCAGCCAAACTTCGCTAGCTAAACTTTGTTCTTGGCCTCTAAAACAAAGAATTATTTGTAAAAAAGAGGTAACTTTGAAACTCTTTTCCTAATTTTGACATTTAAAAAAAAAATAATTTGTACATTATTAATGGTCCTGGGCACCCAAACAAAGGAGCATTTTTATGGTCCTATGAACATATGTTTTATGTCAAGAAAACTTTATTTTTATACATAATATAGCCCCATAAAAAGATTACACTGAAAATAGCCCTAAGATAGAACAAATCATAAAGAAGTTAGTGCATGTGTTAAGCCTGTAGAGCCAAAGCATAAAAATAATATTCTTCTGACATTGTGAATGAATGTCACTTTCATATTTTTGTGGGAAAATTTACATGGACACTTTGAAGGCAGTTGCTGTCTCATGTATGTGGTTACCATTCTTCTCTCTTTTAGTGTATTTATAGAACTTGGTAAAGATAGGTTTGGCTGTGCCTTTTACATTTGTTCAAATGTTCCAAAGGTATTACCTTGGCATATTACTATTTATGTTGAAAGAATGTCTCTGCTCAGTTTGAAGATACTTAGATAGTATGTGGCTAAATCAAGGAAGAAAAGAAATTTGATAAATATTTTCTATAACATTATAGTTTGGCTTTTTTTAAAAATGTATTTGACTCCCAGACCACAATCTTTGTGCTATGCAAGCACATGGAAAGCCACCTATGAATGCCAATCAAAGTTGGATCAGACCTTGCTATTATTGAAAACAAATAATTGAGAAGCAGGTAACTTGTTTTTGCAAAAAAAATTCATAAAGTGTCAACTGAAAGAACTGCAATAGATGACAAGACTGATATTTTCCATATTAATTGTCAAGGTAGACATAAAAGGTTTTGCCACTAAAACATACTAGAGATTTATATCAATTTGATTTTATTTATAATATTAATTACAGCCTATTTCAACCAGCAGAAAGGCTGTTACAGATGAATCACATTTTTTATTTCCCCTGAAAAACATTAAGTATTCTATCTAAATTACAAATACACTGTATTTTATGACTAGCTAAATCATTAATCAAGATAAGTATGGGAAAGCTAAGGGATTTCAGTTTACTTGACGGCTGATTGCCCAGCAACCATCCCCTGCAATTGTTTCTAGCAGCAGAGCAGTGTTACTGGAGACCATAGCTTTCAGACTTTATGTCCTTTTCCTGCAGTGGTACAGGGGAAGACTAAAGAATCCAAACAAAACATTAACATTCATATTTCAGATGGTGTCCATGTTCAGTTTCATTGAATGCAGCTTCATCACAGTCACTTAGCAATGCAAGGTGAGGTCTTTTGAGAACCCAAGCCTGACTGCAAGGGGTAATCTGTATTTTAAATCTGCCCTTCAGACTGAGGAAAGTACATCTATTTGATGTTAAAATAAAGAAATAATAATTAAAAAAGTAATTACTTAACTGTTATTTATAAAATTACTTTATATTACAGTGGGATCCAGAAGATTAGTATACATTTAACTTAAATCTGACCTTCTAAAATAGTCATAAAAGCCTTCCTGCCCAAGGAAATCCAATAGTTCAGTCTTACCGTAACTCCTGCTGTATGTAATCTGCCTTTTCACTGTAAAAACTATCACCTCTGGACGTTCTCTTTATCCTCTTTCCTACACTCACTACTCATGCCTCTAGGCCATCACAGACACCTTAATTTAGGTAATTTATTTTCCTTATTTGGATCCTAGCCACAACCATCACCCTGTTCACTTTTCGCACATACAACATTGTTCTCGATAAATCTAGTCAATAAACTATCCAACAGAGGATAGCCCCATAACTAAGGTACTCAGCCAGGATTTAGAAACTCCACTTTTTCCAGTCCTGCGATAGACATCTCTTGTATGATCTCCAGCAAGACTCCGGCAGAAATCGAGCCACAGAAACCCAGACCAACTTAGCCTGTTTTTTTGGCAAAATGGGTAGTAAAGATAAGATCACCTGGCATTTTAACTGCTGTTGACGAGCTTGAGTTCTGTTGTATAAAAGCTGTAGTCCTGTCTTCTGTTCAATACAATTTTAAACAGAAGTTGTTTCAAGCAAAGATTCTGATCGAAGTGAGCTACAGAGGAAGGGTGGCTGAACATGGCTATCATGGATTACTTTCTGCCAGAAAGAAGAGCATGGAACGATTTACCAGGCAAGACAGAAAAGCCACTTTAGCAGGTTACTAACAGCATGAAAGATCCCTGACTTATAGGGCTAAACTAAGTTGAAGAAATTTGGTTAATGACATATTTGCCTTGCTATTACATTTTCAGTAGATTGCCACAAGAATGGAAAGTTAGGTACAGCCTTGATCACAGATTCAACCACAATTTTAATACAGCAGTGAATAATTTCTTGCAAAAAACCCCCCCAAAACCCCAAACCCAAAGCAGGGTAACAAGTCCAATTCATGGTGGAGTTGATATTCCTCTATTTTACTTTTATTAGACATGACAGACATACTTTAGGGCACAGAGGCTGAACTGAACTCTGGTGACTGCAAGCCAAGCAGAGATGAGGTAATGCTTCCCACCCACACCCACAAACATATTCAGAGTTGCAAAGCCCTTCACAAACAAACCAAAATGATTTCCCAAGGAATCAGTAGCCTGGATTTTAGCAGAAGCAGCCAAAACAGAGACTGTTTTTGCTAGGCCCATGAGTATTCCACAGCAAAAGAACTCAAGGGTGTTCTTTTTTTGGCAGGGGGGTTGGAACTGGATGGTCTTTAAGGTCCCTTCCGACCCAAACCATTCTATGATTCTAAGAAAGGGGAGTGAAGATTAAAGTAGCCAGACCTAGCCCTAAAAATTGTAGAAAAAGATGCAGAAGCAGCCAAATTAGGAAGATTCAAACAACAAGGAAATTTCATATAGGTTTGCCCAGAACTCCTCTGCTTTGTGCAGTTTGCTCCCATCTTCTCCCTTTCTTACTCCCTACCTCATTTTCACTTAACAGCTATGTTATCTTCCCCGCTGTCCCAATGTCATAACCTTTTTGTGCTCAATGCTTTTTTCCTGGTTTTGTCTTAGCTTATCCTTTACGTTCCTCTCCCTCTAAATAAATCCAGCAGAATATTAATAAATAAAATTTGGTGGTGTTGACTTTTTTTTCCTTTTTCTCTTTTTTTTTTTTTTTACTTGCATGTTGTGTATTTATTCTCGGCCAAGTGTCTGTCTGGACAGAGCAAAGACTATCTGCTTGCTGTATGTGTTACACTTATGGGTCCCTATGCCTCGTTGGTCCCTACTTGACTATATCATTACAAATATGATTATAAACATCAAAATGGTATTACAGTGAAATATTTCAGTGAAGAGTGATATTGCATATTGCTGCCTATAAAAAGATAGCATTAAATCATTACTGGAGAGACCAGATTTAGAACACAGTATTTTTCCTTCATGCTATAGTCATTGCCCCATTGCTAAATCCATCTCAGTTTGTCTACAGAGACACCAAAACTGTAACAAACACTGACAATATATCCACATGAACTGAAAACAGGTGACCACCGGGAAGAAAACTAAACAGAAAATAGAATACTGTTGTTTGGCTACTTGTTAGTAGCTAGGTGTCAGATCATCAGTCCCACCATTGGATATTTTAGATAAGATACAAGCTTTAGAGTTCAACTGTCACAGGGTATTAGAGAGTCGACTTCTGAAGAGGTCAGCTATTAACCCTGATCTAGCAAATCCTACCCTTGATAATTAATTAATCCTTGCCTGCTTTAACACTAACAGGTATTTTATTTGGATAAAATATATTTTACAGTTTTCCAAAATAAACTTTCAGTTTTGAGAGCTTGGACAGCTACTGCATTTTATTCCTGAATGAATGCTGCAATTAAATAATACATGGATGATTTCCTGTATAAACGTAATAGTTAAAGTTCTTTGGGATCTCTTGGGTATGCAGGCAGTCTGTACATGCACAGCAGGATGTAACACAACATGCCCGAGGATTTTAGAATGAGAACCTGAACCCCAATATTCAAGTAGCAAATATCTTCAAATATTATTTGGGATTCACTGTAACTTTAAGTAATTTTTAAACCTGACAAAATTGGCTTACTGTAATTATGATTAGATTCTTCAGTCTAAAATCATCACTGGTTAGTGAATCAGCTAATGAATGTTTTTATGATTTATTAGTTAAACCAAAAGATTATGAGTTTAAATTCTGTTCCTGATTAACTACATTAGAAACGATTTACATGATGTGTCATTTTAAAATAATGATATCTCAAAGTTTAATTAAGACATGCAAACCATTTTGAGTAACTTTGGGTGAAAGGTTCAACATTATCACAAATTACGAGGAAAATACCTCACTGTATTGGTATTACTAATATTACCATATGAGATTTAGGATAAGGTGGCAGATTAAACCAATCAAACTCAGTACAAAATGTTCACTACAGCTGAAGAATGTATGTGCTCTGATGCAGGAATCACTGTGCAAAGCAGGATGACCTGTATTACACAGGAGGTCAGATTAAATAACCACAGTAGTCCCCGTGCACCCTAAAATCTTGTAATATTTCAGACTGAAAAGGAAGTAAATACAAAGCTCTACTTGCTTCTTTCTTCTGAGTATAAACTATATGAGTGCCATTCAACTACATAAACACATTCATTAGGTTTTCAGTAGGCCTTCTTTCTAAGGAAAGAAATAACATACTTCTGAGCTCTTGAGTGAACTACAGTGTTTTATGCCTTTAATTCAACACTCTTAGGTCTTACAGTTCATTGAAATTCAAAAACATGGGTGCAAACTGCATTCACAAAGAAAATGTTGACCTTCCTATATAGCAAATGCCTTTTCGTCTTTTTTTTTGTAATTTAAAAAAACACTAATGAAGCTGAAGGAGGTAAAAGATCTGAGCTTCCTATTAAAATAACAAACGTAATATAATTCACATATTTCAGCATGTTGGCTACTGCTCATGAAATAAAATACTGCAGCAGAAAGAGTATATTGTTTCCACACATCGAAAATATGCAAATTAGACAAGTATTCAATATTCACTTGAAAGCGAGAAAATGTACCAGACTACCAGTGGTATTTAGGAAAGCAAACTGGTTGAACATGATTATTTGAATTTAAAAAATGGGTATGGGATTCCCCTCTCTTTGCTTCTTGCCATATATGGTATCTGTGTAATATCCACAGGGCAAATTATTCACTACCTTTTTCAAGATGAAAAGCTACTGATTGGCATCAGACATCAAGAGGGATTTTGGCATTAGAATAGATTTACACTTGATGACATGTCAAAGCCTTGAAACAAAAACTACAGAATTTACTCATGAATGCCGAAGGCAAGCCACTTATTCAATACTAGCTCAATGCACATCTCTCCAAGGATGGCATTCAACCACACCAAGAACAAAATACAGCAAACAGAACATGGTTATATTTGGAAATGAATGTGCTTGACTAGAGTGAACAAAATAACAGCCAGCATTACCTGTTGCCAGCTGTCAGTGAAGAATAAAGAACTGTAACATCCTTGTAATAAAGAGGGAAACAGAATCCAAGCTGATAATGAAAATACAGCAGTAAGTGGGATGAAGTAGGATCAGCAGCAGTATGTGTGGGCATGATAACTCCCACTCCAAGCCTGCTCTTCCTCTAGCAGATGTGCCCTCACTTCCCCCTTCACACAAACACTTGAAAATAAAGAAAAACTAATGAGGAGAGTAGGCACAAGGTGCACATAGTTGTAAGAATATATGACATAATGCCAAATTTTACCATTTCTCCTTCAACCTCCTTTATGGTTATTTTAAAAAAATTTTCACTGCTTGCATTACTGTGGACTGCTTGCAGAAAATGATTACTAGTGTTGACAAGATCACAATTATTTTGACACAGCTAATTTAGTAACCACTGAACATTTTTCTGCTGACTGTTTTTTTAAGAGAATAAAGCCAGAAGTATCTAATTTCAGTACTGGATGTGTGGGAAAGACCAGGTAAATAGGTTTGGTACGAATAACCTGTGAGCAATGACAAGCACATGTACAGCAGAAGTCATAAACAGAAGGAAAGACAAGAAGCACCTACAAACAGTCATAAACAGAAGGAAATACCCACCCACATACACCATAAACCTATGGAGATGAAAGATTACTTGATTTTATTAACTTTGTCCTTCTAAAGACCTGCTCATGTCACACTTCACATCCAAAGTGAAAAGACTGCTTTTTGTGGATATGATACCAAGTTTGTCTTAAGCACCTGCAATTTTAAGTAAACAAAAGGCGTAACTCACATAAAATCAAGAATGACAAGAATGAGAAGCTTTTTCTCTACCACAACAGATTCAAAGTAGCAGTGAACATATTTTTTAAAGAATCCTACATTTCAACTCCAAGTCAGAGACAAGGCAAATTCATTAAGAGTTTTCTATTACAAAATAATTATATATAGAGTATATTTTGGTCTTTATTTTGATGAGCTGTATGCTTATGTTAAGAGGGACAATACTAGAAGAAATAGCCAATTTTGTAATGGATTTTCAAATACTATGTATTTGCATAAAATATTCAGGAAGGTATAGGTTATCACAGTTGCTGTTTATTTAGTGCATCTTCAATGACTGCACATTCTGTAAATTATGTAAAAAAAATTAAATTCAACTGTTAATCAGAATCTGTTAGAATGACCTAATGTTCATAGGAGATCACTACTCAACTTTTCTGATAAAGGCATCGGAAAGCAGCCATATGAAGTTGTCACCATATTTCATTGCTCTGAAGAGTTACTGACTACTTGTACAAACAAAAATACAGATTCATGAAGAGTGTCTGTGGCATCTATGAATAATATTCTGGATCAGCTTTATGTCCCAGGTGGCTGTGCCTAAGGTGACTGCCACCATCAGCCTCTATTTTTTGAGCAAAAATAGCTTCCATGAACGGAAAAAGCTCCATTTTTAAGAACAATCATTGACTTTAATTCTTACTATAGCACACATCCACAGCAAGGTAATAAACTGACAACTGAAATTTGACACACGTGGGAAGGTGAGAAAACAATATTTAACCTATATGCTAAAACCATACCTTTTAGCACTTCTCAGATTACTGTTGCTCAATTCCAAAAATGGCATCTCCCTTTTCCTGAATAGTGGGATACTCTCAGCTGGACTTCTGGACTATAATTAATACCTTCTATATACTATGAACAAAGACAGCTACATTGCAAAACATAGCCACATATTCTAATTCTAGTACTGCAATAGACAGCAATGACAACCTCTAAGTGAATTAAGAAATGGATGAACTTCACTGATTTTTACAAACTTTTTATTAAAATATCTTCACTGATTTGTAACTGAATACGTTGTTGGCTTAGATCTGGGAAGATGCTGTTCCACAGTTGTATAAGGTGGCTATAGCAGCAATTTATTATGGAACAGCAAAATGATTACAGATCAGTAATTCAGCACATAGAGCTGGGTCATCAAAAACAGAGTTTCCTAGAAATTTCTATACTACATGGTAAATCATACATGCACGAACTATTCTGTCAATTTTTAAAATTTGACTATGTATATGTGCATAATTATGTCTACTTAGGACTTACCCAGGATCAAACACAAAACATTTATGTGAAAGAAATACTAACTTTATTTTGAATGTAATTAATACTAGCTAAACTCCTTCAGCAATATATTTTTTATATATATATATATATACACACACCCACACCCACCCCATGTTTCACATACAATGGGACACAACATGCGTTGGGCAATGAAGTATCCCCCTAGCATGCACATTCATAACGATGCAGGAGCTCATACTTCTTTATCTAAATTTATAACAGATGATTGTGGAAGAGGTATTTCACTAATCCCATTCTGTTTTGATTGATCTCTGAACTAGTGAAAAAGACATTTTACCCCTGTTTTGATTCTGTGTAAGATTATAGCCAAACAGTGTTGGACTGCCTAAATGGTTGGAGCAGTGGAGAATCCCAATAGAACAATTCATGTGAAGCAATTTAAAAAATCTCAGACTGCTATGAAAATGAAAGACTAGAAATTTTTCTTCTAATTTAATGGATAGTACAAACACAAACCAAAAATGTGTAGAAGAACTGTACACATACTGGGCCAGGAATGATCTATTTAGATATTACACTGGATCAGGGTTTTGTCAAGAATTTATTAATTTCTTTTACATACTTATGCAAGCTGCATAAGAAATTACTGGGAACACATGCTTATATCAAACACTAATAATAGAATGAAGAATTAAAAATAAAACAAATGCAGCCCATATCTTTAGCACCATATCACTGGGTCCATATATACAACAATGTATCAATGGAAATTGCTAAGTTTTAACAGCCCAGGTTGCTTTTACGTCATTTTATCATACTATTATTTTATGTCAAAGATAAATCCAGTTGTGAAAAGTCTTTTGAATGAAGTTTATCAGCTAGAGCAGCAGAATGGATTTGAATTTTAAATACAGAACTGTAATACCTAAGAAATGCCTCAAGCCCCATATACTACCAGGTCAAAATTTAAGGGGGCATCTATGCAGAGAGATGCATTGGATACTCATTGAAGTAGGAAGATTGTCATCCATTTCTGACAAGAAAACAGTCAACTGATAACCCCACAGGATGAGGGAGAGAGAAGGAGGTATAGTGAACCACCTTTTCCACTAGGACCTTGAAAATAATTGGACATTATTTTCTCAACATCACCCAGATCTGGATGACTGCACATTACAGGTGCGTGGGAATAAATGATTTATAGTCAAAGTTACTATAATGTAATCGCTTTCTTGTATATTTCTATTGCTTTATATCTTTTTAAATCAAGTACATATGTATCTCAATTGTCTTCTCCGTGAATGTTAGGAACCAAGCACCTACATATCTGAATGTTAAAAACTTGTATGTATAAACTAATTGGAACAATAATTTTAGACAAGTCTACTTTTATTTCAAAGATGTGCAACCCATAACCCCTTTGTACAGAATTATTTATTTGTACATACTCAAAATACTGAACATCTATGTATTTGTACTATTCACATTACCCAGTACTATCAGCCTGCGGAGAAGTGCTTTTATCTTTGGGTTTTGCCAACTTCTGAATTATTAAAACTACACTGTTAAACCCCCGGTTCATATTAAAGTTCAGAAAGTAATGTAGGCATACAGTCCTCTCTCTAAGTAGTTTTCCAATCAAGCCTCACGTATTTACCAATGGGTCAGCATTAGGCGAGAAAATTCCCTACTTTCAACGCCTAAAGCTGCAACTTTGTGTTTACAGTGATAATGCAGGCTGATGGGCTGAGTGTGGCTGACGGTCATGGGAAAGTTAGCAATGGATGTCCACATTAGGCAGAAGGTGCGTTATTGACGTGGCTCCCTCTTCTAAGATACAGTGAAAAACCACCAAGAAAAAGAAGAACAAACCCTCTGCCTATTTTACTGCTTAATACCAAATATCATTATGCACACTTTTGAAGCCACCTCTCAACTTTTAAAAATTAATAAAGCAAATGAAATTAACAGAGGCATGGAATGTGCTTCAATGTCACTTCTACTCTGCATACTTTTTAAAGCATATTTTAAAATATGCTGGGTCCTTGTATGTGTAATTTTAGCAAGTTTATTCAGAAGGCGGCTTTTTGATGACATATTCAGGGCACAACATATGTAGAAACCATACCTAATGTTCATTTTAGGCAAAAAAATGCTATGTACATCCAAAATAAGTGTCTGAACTGTTTTTACGACGACTTATTAATCCACTCAGCGCTGCTTTAATTTACTCCATGAAAACATCTATTCAAAATATTTGTTTCTCATTCCATCACCTCTCCACTTCTAAGTAAAATGAATAACACAATTATCATAAACATGCATTTAATTAATTTTGTCTTGCATAATACAGTATGTGAGAGAAAAGGTTTTCCTCTTGTGACTGTGCAGGAAGAAAAGGTATTACTTCATCATCCTGAATGGCAATCCTGCTACAAGGATCATAGTAAATTTTTTTTTTTTTTAATTATTGTTTAGTTTTGAATCTTTCAGATGTCTTTGACAGGTCTTGCTAATACGAAGAGTTTAAACTTAAGTTCTTATCTATCCCCACATTTTGGCAAAAACTGGCAAGATTAATAAAAGGGACCAAAAATGTCACAGAAACTCTACACCTGACCTATAATTTCCCACTAATTATTCCACACTCTTT
>NW_010236551.1:39357-95830 GCF_000690775.1 Eurypyga helias
TTTATTTAATCAGACTTCTCTCTTTTGAAGGGCAGATGTTTCCCCATTAATATGGCAGAATGTCTTTGTTTCCTCACCAACTGTAGAGACAAATGATTAGCACAATAAACTCTGGCAGTTTGCCTCACTGTTACTTGGTGGAGACAAGTAAAACTGTTTCGTGGAGTATTTAAATGTTTCAAAATTCAGAACAACCCCCTCAAACCTATGAAATTATCTGTAAGAAGGAAACGTAGACTGACATTCAACCAAAAGTTTAGCTTAAGTGTTCTAAAAATCAATTGCAATGACACTTCTGCTCTACATAGTTCTCTTACCAAGTTAAGTAGTGGTGCAATAACACCAGGAGGCAAAACAAATCTAATTTGATTTCCATATAAAATTGAAATAGCTTGCTGGACTTTTGTAGCAATACATCAGAGTTTAATATAGACGGTGTTAAAGTGTGAAGAAGTTGATCTTGATGGTGCTGAGTCATGTAAAAGATACTTATGACTTTGGAACAGAGCCCTCAAGATGGCTCCTACTAATGCAATATACTAAAAACTCATTAAAAAAGACAAGAGGGGGAAGAAGGCATACTTTCTCTTGGCAAAGGGATCAAACTTTGCTGCACAGCTTTTGTTACAGAGCTAACCTCCCAATGTTAGGAATAGTTGAAAATACCACATGAAGAGGAAATGTCCAAAGCTGGACAAGACAACAACTGATGAAAATTTCTGGCAGAACTAAGAAAGATACATCTGTGAGAGACACTATGTGTGTGTGTGAGAGAGAGATAGGAGTCTGATCTGATTTAGAATGCAATTCACCTTCTCTGCTGACACATCCCACTGAGGTATAAGTCAGTGAATTACTGCTGTGCAATTACAGCTGAGATTCGATTAATCAGAAAATTTAACATATCAGCATATAAAAATAGACTATAGTCTAGCCACAAAAGGTAGATCAATTCTAGAACTTCATGGCAGGATACAAATAAGATTACTTCCACAAACTTATCAAGCTCATACCTGAAACATTCCTGTTGATATGGCAGTAGACAGAGAAAACAGGAGGGTCTTGGATTCCTTTCACAGAAAGAGAACTAATAGAGACTTGGCCTGCAAAGAAAGTTCTAGAGATTTGACTTACAATGTCTATGATGTATGAGAAATTGTCAAATTGACCAGACTGATGAATAGAATGAACTGTGAATGGGAGGCATATTTTTATGCTAGATAAAAATAATATCTGAGTGAAATACAGAATGAAGTAGAAGGCAAAAAAGGCAATAAATATAAATTCAAGGAGTGAAAGATACAGGACAAATCACTGTGTTGCAGAAAAGGAAGTGTACCACCATCATCTTATTTTCTATTCCGCACCACATGCATTAGGGGTTGGGGACAAATCAAGTGGTTAAAGAAAAGCTGAAATTGAATAATTTGATTGTTTATTGGACCTGCTTTTTACGGTCTGCTCTTCTCATTAAGTAAATTACTTAAAATAACATTAAAAAAGCAAGTGTGATGATGATTTAGAAGATTCTTTGTCTCCTAGATACACCACAGGATATTTTGAGGAAAGAAAGCAACAGAATGAAGATTTTTTGTAAATGGTGCTATTTGTTATTTCTCTAACAAATCCCCTCAAAGGCTAGAACCTGCTCAGTTTCTATAGTCTTTCAGCTTATTTTACATATGAAAAAGCTTGAGTACACAGATTTATTTTTATTACTGTGTTATCTGTATCATGTTTCTTGGATGTTACTCTAATTGGATGAAAGTATCTTGCTTCCTACTACTTTCAATATCTAGTCCAAACTGATCAGTTACTTCCTCTTCACTCACTAAGAGAATTATTAACTATAGTATGAAAAATGACACTAATCCATTATCTGTTTGGAATAGTATAAATATTAATACAGCATCTGAAGCATTCTAGAAAGAATATATATACACACTGAAATCTAATCACGCTAAAAGACAGAATAACATATCTATTTTGTCTGCAACAGAGTGAATACAGTGTAATTTATTAATACTCAGCTGGTATTGGTTAGCCCCAACTAAAATAACTGAGTTTCATGATCATGGCATGTTCTTTCCCTTAACAAAATGCATGAATTTTTAGTACAAGCAAATATTTTTTAAAGGAATACTAAAAAAAAAAAAAAATAATAAAAGCTTTGTAACAGTAGAGGTTCATGTTTATTACAATTTTCTTCTGAGGTAGACATGAGGATGACAAAGTCCTCCACAATTTCAGAGTAAGCTCTCTATATAAAATACTCCTGTATTTCCCAAGTTTTCTCTTAAATGACAGTACTGAGATCAACACTGGACAATGCATTATGCACCCTATGTTGGTGATAGTTATGAACTCCATTTTTTAATATCTCTCTTGATGAAGCTGTCAGAATCACTTGAGACACCCAGATTTCTTAATACTGTACTTGAGAATGCTTGACCATCTAATATTATGCACAAAATGTCCTAACTCTTGTGACCTGTAAAGTTACATGCATAAATAACAAGGCCTCATCCAACAAATACTTTAATGCACAGTTTAGTTCCTTACTGACACAAAGCTACTTGTATGCAAACTGGTCAACTATTTACATGACTGGAAGTTTCACAGGACTAATTGCTTTTTGTGCTTATTTTGCAGTTCTCAGGGGCAGAAGTGGTATATCTGAACTTAAAAGTTATAGTCAATTTATATAGTTCCTATTTGAGTAAAAAAGATTCGAAAGACTGTATTTGATTTTCTACTTTGATGAGATTATTATAGGTGTACACCTAGACTTATATAAAAAAATATTGTATTGAGAGGTGAAAGGAGAAAAGCAGGTAACATATTCGTGTTCAGTAAGTCACAGTTTCCTAATGTATTGGGCCTTTCTGCTTGTGACAACTTAAAAAAATCCAACATTAAAGACTCCTTTAGGACTCTATCCTAACAAACAAGCGCAGTCTTTGTGTTTGTTAATAAAGCGGCACCTGCTACCGTTCAGTTGGAAAGAAACAGTGAAATACTCTTAATGAAAGATTTGATGGCAAGCAGTGTTACAATATAAATGATGCTAACACCAGTGTTAACTATTGTTATGAGAATGTTTTCTAACTTTCTAAAACTGCACTCAACTTTTTCTGATCTTTAGATTTAATATTTTAAGTGCATCTGTGATACAGGCATATAAACTGTTATTACTACTAACAATTTGATCATAATTATACCTTTTTGTACATAAAGGCATTATGAATGATATTTATACAACATACACATATGTAATTATGTTAGATCACACTATATTTTGCCATTTATATTAAGATTTGTGTTGTGTTGCCAAAAAATGGTGTCATTACCTATGACCAAGTCTGAATTTTATTGGCATGAAACACTCCATAAGAAATACATACCAAAAATTAATACAGCTCATAAATAGGGAAAACAAGAATGACTTGGAGCAGCAACAGAAGGCATGTGTCTGTAAGAAGAATGTAGACTTTTCCTACACATCTATTCGACTAAAACCCAGCTTCCAAGTAAAAAAACCCCAAGGATATGTTCTCAGTCAACAAGACTTAGTATTATGGCCTGGTTTAATAAAACAATGAAATTAAACACTTTAAAATCAATTGGTAGACACATACTACCTTAACTCAGCAGAAGATTTTTACATGCAAAAATAATTAATGGGTCAATTCTTAAACTCTCTGTATCTTGTAATTTTCTACTTTAAAATGTTGTTAATTTAAAATGCCTTCCATGACATTAAAGTTAGGTTAATATACTTATAATGACGTATTTTAACAAGATAATTATGTCAAAGGTTATCAGCAACAGTTCATAACAAAAAGTTATGCTAAAAAATAAAAGTTATTATTTATAGTTTAGACTGCATAATAAAGTATTAGCAATACAAAATGTTAATTAATTTCTAATTCTCTATTCTTTTATTTAGATTTCATGAAGGTTGATTGGACTTGATCCATCATTTTACGGAAAATTAATTATTTCAAATACATGCACCACTTTATGCAACCTGCCTGATTTGCATTGAGGAAAATTCAGCAGAAGTAATTGAGGCACAAGCAAATACTGGCACTGACTGAACCCAATTTTCATTCCAAATTTCTGCAAAATCCCAAGACACAACAATATCAGATGCAGGGGGAAAACAAACAAAAGCAATGTGTAAAGGGAACATGAAGAGAGAATATTACAAGAATCAGAGAACAAAGGGATTGCAAAACTATTTTAGTGCCATAGATGAACAGTGAGGGCTTCATTCAGGCAAGGTGGAATAAGATATCATATGGCATCCTGACAATTGATGTCTTCATTTAAATGTAAGAATTTACATTCTAATTAGAAAGAATTTACATCTTAATCAGAGGCAGCTGTATTATCTTGTTACTGTTTTTTTCAAAGGTAATGAACTAAAGTACTGCTGTGCTTTTTCAACCAGAAACTAAATAGACAGCATACAGTGTTATTTTATAGCCTACCTGCTGTAAGCTGTTATTAATATTTTCAAAGACTAAATTCCAACAAAATCTTTTAAAATAAAAATTTTATTTGACATGGCTCGAACGATATTATAAAGACTTATTTAAAATATTTAACCAATACCCTTTCTAACATATTTTAAGTATCTGTAGTCATAAAGGTATCATTAATATGGCACCAATGAAGCACACTTTCATTTTAGGCTCCTCCTAATACAGTATAATAATGGGGGGAAAAAAGGGTTTTGGATTTTTTCTATTAACGAAACAGTTCCACAGACAGTTCATGTTGTTTATACAACACATAAGGAAAAATCTATTAAAAGGATCGTTGTAAGCTCACATGTAAATACACTTTTAACTAAAGCCATATTGAAATGTTTTAGATACTAGTTCTAAAGGATTAGTCCCGCCAGGGAATATACAGCTGCTTTTAGAGGCAATTAGACTTTGGGAATCATGGCTTACTAGTTCAGTCTAAATATATTTTTTATATATAATAAATTTCACACAATTTCAGGTTTTGATGTCAATATACAATATACAACTGCTGTTTGGGAACCTTAAGTATCCAAGAATTCAGAAGGAAGTAAAGATATTTTTTGTTTCAATGAAGAAATTAGACATGGCCTGAGAAGTTCCTGGTTTAGTTCCCAGCTCTGTAATAAACTAACTCTGGAACTACTGTTTTGTGACTCCACATTTGTAACATCTGTCTCTCTTAGCTCTGTGTCTATTCATAATGAAAATATCTTTGGGGCAAGATAATTTTATTGCTACCAACTATGCAATGTTCAATTCAGCGGACATTTCCATAAAGAGTACTGAATTAGGATGAAAGTTTTTCATCCTACTCATTCTTTCTTTGAAGTCTGGAAGCACTATGTGTATTTTCGTGTATGTTCTATTACAACAACAAATAAAAAACCCCAACTTAGTATCTTCTATCAGCTTGGAAAACTAAGTAGAATTTACTGAAACAATTTAGTTCATTTTCCACCTCAGGGGTTAAATTAATTGGCAGCAACCAAAAAAACTCACATCCCGAGATGGACAAACATACCAGCAGAATGGTTTGAATCCCCAGTGTGCTGATGAAATTCAAAGCATTCAGCTGGGTAAATGGAAAAGACCAGTTTTCCAGCAAAGATTTGCCAGATCCATCACTATCTGTGGCAAATAACAGAATAGGTAGGCTTGTTGTGCATTCTGCAGTGAAGGCAACTTCTGCTGACCTGCACAGAACTTCTTTCAAACGCAGTCCCTCAGAATGTGGCATGGAGAGTCAAAAAATACAGAGGTGGGGTGTTACTGGTTCAGACTAAAGAACAGCATTTTTGGCTTCCCTGTGATTACAGATCAAATTTATGTCTCATCATCACCAAGTATTAAAAAGATAACGATTAAGAAAAGAAGGACATTAGACCACAAATTATTCATCCTCCTGTACAATCAGGAACATAACACACCTCAAAGACATATGGAAGAGTTTGGTTTCTCTTGATTGTTATGGTTAAGAGAGGAGAAGATATTCTCGAAAACCCAGATTTAACTTTTGCAAGATGAGCCTGAATAAAAGTTTCACAGTGTCTATCTTGAGAGGTAAAGCAGATCATATGTTTTTACACTCTGGCAGAGTTTCTGGAAAACTACAGCTAAGTGAAGCCAAAGGACAAATGTAAACTTTCTGCTGGAGACCTTCATTGGTCTTTGAAGAAATTTTTTATTCCTTTTTTTAACTGTTGAGAAATACAAACCCCTACACAAGCAACCAAAACAACCTCTTTCTCCAATTATTTGTTAATATTCTCAAATAGTATCACATAACATTATTAGGAAGGGTAAAATATCTGAGAAAATTATCAGCATGATTTTTGTTATAATTTAGACCACTATTTTCAACTGCTATATATACTATATATACAACTACATGTAACTACATATAACTATATATACAACTATATATAACTATATATACAACTGCTTTACTTACATAACTGAAATTTGTTTCCAGTACGACCTTCTAGATTAAAGGGTAATTTTTTAACTAAAAACCACCAGTTTCCACTAATTTCACTTTGTATCACACATCATATACTGTATTTTGTCATTCAATTTCAAATTTTCAGTATCATTCTCTTCCTAAAAATAACACTATGCTCCATGTAAACCGTAGAACGAAGTTTAAGTGTTTTTACTAACACTGTATTGTAGCAATGCTTCACAGATCCTGAAATCAATCTGAACATGCAGCCAGTATCAGTTCATTTTAATCATTCCTGTTCTGTAATGAAGTAGAATATGAAGCCCTTACTGAACACGCTTGTTACTTAACCATCTTTTAAAATTTTCTTATGTACACTTTGTAATTTCATGAGTCATCATTACCAGCCTTTTTTTTTCTTAGCAGTATTAAAACAAACAAATCTTTGCCTTGTTCCTATCTATGGTTACTATAATAGATTTTTAAAAAAATATGAAATTTTACTATTATATATTTAACTAATGATCCAAGTTTGTCAGATAGTTCTTTACAGTAAAAAATCGGCTAATATGTAATGTAATATTCCAAAATGTTGCTATCTTATTGTTGTGAAGTAATCATGAAACTAAAAATGTAATGAGTTTTACAATATAATTTATTTATAATTTGGTAAACCAAAACACCCTTGGGTATATTTTAATCAAGACTGTAAGAATGTTTAAATTATTTAGAAGATAGACTTGAAAACATACAAACATACGTAAGTATCAGAAAACAACTTCAGTGACTAAGGACTTCGACATTATAGTAAATCTACTAATAATGAAGTTATTCTCAAAATTTTATTATTTTTGTTTTCCATGTATCTCTGTATTAATAATACACATGTAAACATAATTATTAGCCGTAGCTCTGGTTTATAAAGCAACCACTTAATACAGCCATCACTTTTGACATTGTGTTATCACATTTCAAGGGTTTCAAAGTAGTATTATAGAGGTTAAAATACACTGACAAGTTCAATCTCATTATTACTTACGTTCTTTTCTGATGTGATATTTTCAGGTTTTCTTTGGGGTGCATACTGTTACTATTACACCTCCATTATTTCTGTTTTAAAGTAAAACAATGCCTTGTAAAGTTATTATTCAATGTTAAAAGTCTGAATTTTTTAGTTATATAGTTCTATGAACTACTAAAATAGTTCATGACACTTGAAAATCAACATTTCTGGAGTAAGATTATAGACCTAGGTCTCATTTTGGCATTATAAAAGCAGAATATATGTCATGTGCAACATTTTGAGCATGAGATTAAATCTGGGATTAATCTAGATTTACATTTAAATTAACTTTTAACATCAGCAGATATTCTGTGGTTAATTCTGGGTGCACAGGCTGTGGGGGTATATTGAGGCCAGTTTAGAGTGAACCACTGTGACTTTTACCTTAAGGTCAGGTTTTGTTGAGAATACCTAAACTGGCGTTGGCTATTTAACCTGCACTCCAGCCACGATGCTGGAGATGGAGTGGATAAACAGCCATCCCGGGTAACTGCAAGAGCAGCACAGGTTCCTTCAGGTTATTAATACGCTGGTTTTCGGTGTTTCTCTGGTCTGGCCTGCAATTGCCTTTGGAGGCTGGCATGTGAACCAGGACTGCAGCAAAGCTCAGCAAATGTTTTGCAGTGAGAGGGTTTCATGAAGCTTACATTTGTGCCCAGCAAAGAGCCCAGGTGGCAGACACGTTTCCATGTGGCTCATCCTGAGAAAGGTCCAAGAGCCATTTCCACACACGACTTACAGGTACAGCTGTAAGAATTTCCTGCAATTCATGCTGAAGGAAGATTAGTGCGTGAACGTCGCCTTGCTAACCCTACGTATTTTGACTGTTTTCATCAGAGGCATTATGTGTAAGAGAGAAATAAATTGTACCAGGAATACAGGACTGATCAGGGGGAAAAGATTTATTGTTCAGTTAACCAAAACCTCAAACGGGAAATGTTCTGTAGAGGGTTTCAGGGAGTGATTCAGAGTCCAGCCTAATGGACTCCAGTTTGTAAATCTAAATGGTGATCAACCAATTAGGCTTTAATTTGCAGCGGGGATCAGAATATCTTTGTACATCTTTTCAAGCATTGGTCTAAGCCAATTAATAGCATACTCTACTGAAACCCTAATACAAGGAACTGAGAACATAAAATGCGAAGTATTTATTTATATTACAGAAAACTGGAAAAAAACCCATCCTAATAATATGAATCCTCCAAATCAACTGGGAGAGAGATTACCCACTTGAGTTTTTTAGATTAGGACATTTACTCCCCTGCCAGCGAATGTTCATGCCATCTACCTTAAATTATGATAACTGAATGTATTAATTATCTTTTTGTCCATTTCGGTAGTGATGCAGTTTAAGAGCAGGTGAGAAGGAGTAAGAAGACAGAGCAGCTGATAGAAGAAGTTGAAAACCAGATGAATGAAGTAGACAACAGTGAAGCAGCATTTGGAACTGAGAGAAATGGCTTATCTATATTATTAGAGGTGGTTTGTTTTACTGATTTACACTATTTCAAAGATCTGATATATTTGATATTTCCATACTCACACACTAAGTATATAACTGCTTAATTATTAAAGTGACCAGTTAAAAAATTAATTTTTCAGTTTATCTAGTATCTCCAAAGATTTTTGCATTTATTCCACTTGGTAAGTTTTGGGGTTTATTTTTCTTTATCTCGGCTTCTTCCTAGTGTGTTTACAGTCTTCTAAATAATTGGCTTTGGCTTCAAATATATTTAACTGCTCTTTTACTTCATACCAATGTTTTCAACTCATTTAGACACACAACTGATAACACAAAATTGTTGTAGCTATGTTTTTAAATTTAATTCCTCTCTTCATTGTTTTTTAACACAATAAACCAGTGTTTGACAGAGAAGAATATGATTTAATTTACATTTACTGCTGCTGTCTTCCTAATAACCACACTGTTAAGGTTCCACTTACTGTTTAATTACTTAATCTCATTTCAAGAAATGTCATGGTCCAAAGGCTGGTATTTCTAATACAGTGAAGTTTTTCAGTGCATCTTATATCCATGTTGTGTCTCATATAAGACTGTATCAAACAGGTCAAAGTGTACATCAAACACAATTTGTTGTTCTCATACTAGATTAAACATTTTTGGAAAGTGAGACATATTAAAATGCTAAAAAAAAAAAGTGACCATTTAAAATAAAAAAAAAAAATTTTTCAAAAATGCCGATTTTAAAAGCAGTCACACTTACATTATACTAATATGACAAGAAAAAAGAGCAGCATGTTCCCTGGCTGGGTACTCATCATTCCCCCTTTCCTGTGAAAAGGATGGCAAACAGTTTGTCAAAACCTCTGGAATCAACCCTATGAAATGTGGAATTTTTTTTTTTCTCCACTCTGAAGAGCAGTGGAATCTTGACTGAACAGCAGGAGATTGCACACAGTACTGGCTGGGGAATGAGCTATCTTAAAAAATGCATTCATGGCAAGAACAGGGCTGCTTTCTTCTGCACCAGACCCTTTATCTTTTCTTTGGTTGAGTCAAGTAGAATCTGCATCAGCTGATTAATTCCTGCTACACCAATTAATTTAGTATCTCCTGGGCTTTCTAAGGAACAATTTGCTTTGTCCTTCCTCTTCTCACTTTAGCCTGAGGTCTGTGGGGTTTATTTTGTTCAAAATCACACTGTGGATCTGAGCAATTGCCTGGATTATTGATAGGTTTATTTCTGTCAAGTTAAACTGAACAGAGTCCTGATAAGAGCCAGTGTTTTCTCACTCCCTCATGGTATTAAGAACACAGAGGCAGGCTGAGAACAGGACGGTGTGAGACTTTTATCATGAGGAAGATAAGATGTAGTTGTCTCAAAATCCTGTTCAACAGAGACACAGGCTAGAATTTTAACTCTTCCAAGGGAATTACAAATCTGAAGTCTTTACAGACTGGTGCCATTATTCTGTGGCCTCTGTCACCTCCACTCCTGTATGCCAGAAGACTGAAGAGTGGCTTCACACCTGATCTGAGACCCAAGGGACATCTATCCTAACGACTATCATGAGTTTATTTATCTGTGAGAGCTCAATAGACTACACTGGAGCCAACTAAAATGCTGGCTGTAGGAATGAAAATTGATGCTTACTGCTTAAATTGACCCATGGAGATATTGCTTATTATGTGCAGACCAACCACAGTTCTAAACGGTAAATATGCAGCACATAGAGCTGATGTATGACCGTGCTACAACTTCCTTTCATGTATCAGCACAGATATAGCTGATCCTTTGATACGGACTTATTCCTAAATTACATCCAACTGTCAGAAACCAAGTATGCTGGGTGTACAAGGACCACAATATGACTGAATTCTCACAGAATTAGTCACAAGAGGAGGAAAAAAAAAATAGAACTTATTTTCTAAAACATACTGATGTACAGTGCATTTTAAAATTTACTAAACAGCACTATACTGTTTCTTCCTTCAGAGTAAATGGACTGTTAGATTCATTTTTGATGTCACTGCTGAATCAACCAAAAAAATCTGAATAACATCTAGGTCATGGACTCAAACTCCTCGCCAAACAGACTACATCAGTGGAAGTCCATTTGGACCTGAGTCATCAAGGACATGGAGGAACACTTCCTGTACATATCCACTGTAGATAAAAAGTATCACAGTTATACAGTTAATCAGATAATTTGGAGATTATCATATTCTACAGCACAGATTAAGGCAAAAGTAGAAAGCAGTTAACCCATTTCACTCCTAATGATATTAACTAGAATAACAGCTAGGAAAGGTGATGTTTTAAAAGTTATTTATATGTTAAGAATTAGTAAAGAAAATCTTTGATCCAAAAATTTTCAAAAATAAACATAACTGAAAACAAGCCTTTTAAAAATCATGATACATCTTCATATTAAAATGCTTATTTAAGCTTTCCTCTGTCAGTTACTACTGTCAAAATATACAGCCGTAGTTAAGAAGACAAGACTAGACTTAACTATTGACTTTCGTAATAAAACATGAAGACAAAAATGAGGGTTGGCGTAATTTATAAGAGAGAAAATGATGTACTAAAAGCAAGACACTAAATCAATTTTAAACACCAAACACAATTTATGTCTGACTTTAAAACTCATCCTCAAAACATTAATCTAGACAAAGGCCAGAAACTGAATGAGGCATAATTTGTGAAACTGATACCTTTCATCACAACCTCTAGCTGAAAAGGTCATTAGATATATTATATCTAAGTGAGCAGCTTATTCCTGCTTCATTACTGATAATTAAGGCAAGTAATATTTTCTTGACAGTAATGTGTCCAGTAAGAGATATCGTCTAGTTTGCATAAACCAGACATTAATTACCAGAGTAGTATCAGAGATAAAAAAAATTAAGTACCTGTGTAACATAATTTCATTATTTTTTCTTCATTTCCTTAAGGAATTAGCAGGCTCAGAAACATAATGAGCATATTAAGAAATCCATTTTCAAACATTTATTAAATTCCTTATTACACATTACACAAATATATTTTTGTACGTACATAAACAGAAATGAAGGCATTGTGAAGTACGCATATTATTTAGCTATTTTATCATTTTGCTTTACTAGAGCAACATTCAGTGGAGAAGTACAGTGATCAAATAATAGGTTCATATTTGGATTTCATTTCAAATATTAAGGATTTCACATAGATGAAATCACAAATGATTCCAAGACCTCTGATCTGCAACTTCAACTCATGTAACGGCTAAACCATGACACCTTATTTGCATAAATGGTAGTTTTGCTGTTATACAGAACAGTATGTGTATCAAGCATCTGTGTGAGGATGACAAATTTGTCACTTAGCTCATAATCTGCTTAAGAGTTTTCATTTCTTGGTAGATACATTTCTCAATGTTTTTAAAAGCTATGTTGTACGGTGTTTGGCACATAGAGAAAAGAAAGATTAATTACCTGTAATGGTTTATTCATCGAGGTGTGTTATCTATCATAATTCACTCTCTGATAACCTAGACAAATGTTATCTAGAGAGATTTTACCCTTAGTGCCTTTATACATCACATATAAATGCTGTGGTCACTGCATGCCATAAAAGCAGTACCCTATCCTTTTAATTTCTCTCAACTCCAGAATCCCTGAAAATGCGAATATTTATTTGACAATAAAACCTGAGAAACAGTTACAGTGTAAGGAACTTCCTTGTCTCCTTTGAATTCCTGTCCCCCTGAACACTGGCATTATGTGGCCTTTGAGCAGTATTTCTCAAAGAGCATCATTCATCTAGAGGAGGGACCGTGAGTCCCTTGGTGGGCAGGAACTGGCTTCATTGTCACCACAAAGCTTGCTCCCTACCAGACAGAAAGAAGCTCTGTGGTGGTCTCAAAAGAAAATCCCCTTGACTCTCTAGGGAAAAAATACTCAGTGATCGAAGCTAAGGTAAGAAGAAGATGGATGGTAAGGAAGAAGACCATGACTTTCACAGATCTCTGAGGCAATTAAAAAAGCTGCCACTAAAAGAAAGAAGGTTAACCTACAAGATGCTTACAGAAAGTACTGTCTCTGTCTCAGCTGTCCAGTGCATAAGAAGTATGGAAAGGGCATTCACATCCCCTTCTATGGAAGTGTGCACACTAGAGAAGGCAGGGCTCACACATGCATTCTGAACCGTGCGATAGACAAACTCCGAATGGATATATCAACTGTTAGCAATATAGCTTGGGTGCACATAAAAACAGTCAGAGGAGCAGCTTTACTGGTGTCATTTGTGCATTATACTGAAACTTAATACATGTACTATAAGTTGACTGACAATGCGCTATCATCATGATCATTTGTCAGATACAGAACTCAAACACCGGAAAGTTAATGGAAAGATCTGTGATAACCACCGAATGATAAATCATTATGAAAGCTAAATTAAGGTAAAGTGGGTGAGTACTTGGAAGAGGCAATGAAGAAATCATTCAGAAGTAATGACACTAGTCAAATTCATTAGATCTGATCAAGTCTATTTTTGAAATCTGCAATGTGCAAAATGACCATTTCATCATGGGCATCTGAACTCAAAAATCATTACTTGAGTTAAAGGGAACGTAAGGAAAGTAAGGGTAAGATCATGACCATGCCTGTATATGCTGTCCCCCTTACAACTGAGGTGAGCGGAAGACTGTCTTCAGTTGTACTTAATGCTTCTTCCTCCTTTCCAAGGGTAAAGACCAAACAATAGTAGTGAGCTCAAGAGATAGTTCTGCAAACTGGCTCAGAATCTGTGGAGTTGCAACTCCATGTGGCAGCTCTACATTTACGTGAGCCCACATGACGTAGCATGAATGTGCAGAGAGCCATAAATCTCAGCCTCTGTGAGTGGCAGTACAGTCTCTCGCATTGTACAGATAATGGGTGGAGATTAATTAAAAGTCCAACAGAAAACTAACCAAAGTGATTACATTTAAAGAGAAAATCCACTAAAACTGGAAAATATTGTCACTTCAACCCCAAACAAAACTATCAGTGCTCTTGTCAAAAACTGGCTATATTTACCTGTACAATCCTGCTGGACTAGCTTGTGACAGCAGTAGCCAAAATAGCATTTTCCATGGCAGGTGGACAGGATATTTCTGCCTTCTCTTTTGGATCTATTCCTAGCCATTGCCTGGTTACCTGAAAGCTAGATTCCATACGGCATTAAACACGACAGGGAATGGCCATCTAACAGCATCCACTGAAACAACTCTCGGCCAAGCCTGGTCCGTGGCCACACAGCTCTCATGATGCTGACTCTTACCTGCCACTGTCTATGGGAGTGTGAAGCCAGCTCCTTATTTCTTTCAATTTATAACTCTGTACCTCTGCAATAAGAGGATGCAGGACTTATGTACATTTTAGAAATGTATTTTTGTATGAATTCCATTGTGATTATTGATTAACCTGTCCTAAATAAATTTTATAACTGCACTGAGATAACAACACAAACATAAGTTATTTTCATTTAAATATCAAATCCACCACAAACTTCTAATCATAAACTCACTCTGGAAAAGTTCTGAATTGGGAATGCTTAATGAAATGAATAATTTCACAGATTGTTAATTTTACATCTTGATAATTCGCGTAATGTGATCATTCCATACAATTCTAGCAGTCACAGTAACTTGTTGATTTTATTAATATTTTGACGTTTGTACTTTCCATCTTTTCTTTTAATTTGGCATACAGTTACTACGATATGTTATTTTTCTAGGAGTATTAGTAACAGGTATAATGGAATAGTTTTTCATATAAGAAATGTAATTTCAGAAACCTTGGGAACCTTAGTGTACATCAAAGGTGTAAACTTATGCTGACAGCTCCTCCTACTAAGTCTGCTTTTCACAGCTTGCCTCGGTTTAAGAGGCAGAAATTAGCATTCAGTGCTTAAAATGCTACCACCACATCTTCAGTTTCTTCAAACCTGAATTCAGAAAGGGCGAAATTCAAACTTAATTTATTAGCAAACTGGGGAAAAAAAGCTCACAAATCCAGCCACTGTTGTCAGTTATAAAACTAAACCTGCAATTGCATAATTACTCCAGTGTTAAATTTGACTGGAAAACAGACTGACTGTTCCTGCATGACTGTACAAAGAATGTCAAGAGATAGAACACTTTAAAACCCAAAATCTAATCCCAAGGAAGACACACTCTTTTTCTCTCTCTTGTTCACCTAAAACATTAAGCTTAAGATGTGTTTTGAACACTGGGGAAAGATTTACAGACTCCTTGAGGACGTTTATAGTGGGTTTCTTCTAATCGTACGAGCATGAATGTGTACTCCTCATGTTTCCACACTTTCCCCTGTGACAGATATGGAGGAGTAAAGGGACCAATACAAACCAGACAGCTTTTCAGCAGTTTTAGGGCATGTACTTGAAAACGGCATTTTTATTTTAGGTTTAGACAAATGGAAAAATCATGTTTAAAATTCTGACATCAAAACCTGCAATTTCATGCTTCATCTATACAACATCCCTTTAAATGTAAATACACAGGAAAGTAAACATCATTTAAAAATTTTCCCTGTAACTTCAGTACTAGGCATTTTCTCATATTAATTATCTAGAGAAAAAATCTAGGCAAAATTTGCAGTAAGCATTTAAAAACAAAGGGCTTTAGACCTATACTCTAATAGCATTCACTACATACCTGCACTTTTGGCATCTACATTACCTCATTATATATTTCTTCTTACGCATAGAAAATTGTAACAAAAGTTAGCAATATTACATTAAAACACTGAAGCAGCTAAACTTGTGCTTCATTTACATCAGTGACTAATACAAACCTGGAGTACATCCTGACAAGGAGCCCACCTGACTTGTGAAACTAATGTCCTTGGTGCAACATTCAAAAATGAATCTGTGTCAAACAAGAAAAAACAAACTATTCCTAGTAAAATTTACTAGATTCCAATGTCTTGAACGCATCAGTGTCTGAAACACTGCTCCAAAAAAAGGAAAATAACTTTTAACTACACCAGCAAGTACAGGCTATGAGAATGCTTCAAATAAATAAAGTTTGGTGATCTGACTGGGTGAAGATAAGATGATAAAGCTAGACTCTGTGAATATCACAAGTATTTTCCTGTATAAATTTCTCACACTACTTTAAACTCTTCAAATTTTGCATTTGAATACCAGGTCACAGTTATATCTGAACCATTTTGACTCATGCCCACATGATCAGAATCTTATTTTAAGGAAGTCAGTACTCTCTCTTCATTTATAGAAGGGAAAAAAAAAATCAAGACAAAATCTAACCCAAATCTGTGATATTTGTGAGATCAATATGAAGAATCCAACTTCATATATGGATCTGCTCATGTTAGGTAGCAAATTTGCTTTATCTTGGAACACTACCCAAAAAATTGGATTATTTATGTGATAATGTATACCTGGCCTATTCTTTGGATAGACATTTCTAGATGGGAGAATTTCTGTCACTTTTATTGTTTACTTCCTAAAGTGCAGACAAAAACATAGGGAAGAAATCGGCACAGAATTCAATCTGGGAATTTTTTTGTTCACCCTACGTGTAATTGAAAAATGGCAATTTTTATAAATGCAATCTCAAAACTCAATGAGTTTAGTTGAGGATTAGTGCCTAAATTTCTTATTTTGGGAAAATGTTAAAAAGACCACTTGTCTAATGTAAAATCATGGCTACTACATAAGCTTAGTCAACTGCTTTTCTACAACATTCTACAAGGCTGTGTAATATCTTCATGCTCATGTGGAACAGCTGCACTGACACAATGGGCTGCAGACGATTTTAGTGTCCTAATAATCCACATATTAAAGAGTCCCTAAATACTCATTGATGCGACAGACCATAACAACTCCCATGGAGCTGTTACAGTTTATCAGGTCAGTGATCTGCATACTGAGGATTCCCCAAGTACTCATTGACAGGTAGCATCTCATATACACTTGTACTAAAATAATAATTGCTTCAAAGGAACTGTTAAATCCCAATTGCAAGAACAAATTAATTTAAAACCACTGAGACAGCACTTTGTTTTTTTCGAAAGCTCTGACAAATCTAGACAAATTTACTAGACAAACAAAGACATCTGAGCAGAACAACTGTTCTCAAATATTATGGCTGTATGGCATTGTGGTTAAAGATACTACCCACCTTGTCTCTGGTGAATTCCAATCACTACGTTTCAGCTAGCCAAGGGTGACCCAAAACCTATCCTTGACACTGCTAGAAAAGAATGAATTAAAAACCTGGTATATAGTTAACCATTTTAATTGAAGCCTTGAATTGGTTGTTCCCTATGTCCTCACTTTCTTCCTCTGTATAGTCTTTTCTTCTGTCCTCACCTCTTAACTATAAATCATTGAAACCCCTATTTTTTTCCTTTCTCTTTTCTTCAATCCCCCAACAAGTGTTTAACCTTGTTTTCTCAGATCCCTTTAACTTCTTACTCTATTTTTCCTCTAGCTACGTTTATGTTCTACAGATTAGAGAAAAAACTCATGCAGAGGATAGAAAACCCTGCAGTCAAAAGAACCTGTAGTGGTTTATCTGCTCCCACCCACTGCATCAGGCAATGACACAAATGATTCACACTCTAGACAACTTTTTGGATTCATCTGAGTTTCAAAGCTGAGCATGGAAGCATCCACAGAAACTATCAAAGAGAGTGAACGACGACACAGAAACTGCGTACAGTCAAAACACAGCTCTTCTAAAGGCAGAAATCTAGAAGAAAAGGCTGATTCACAACGTTAATTGCAATACCTTAGAGTCTATGCCCATGATGAACTTGAGCCTGATCATGTTATCCTCTGCCATTTGGTATAGGCAGCGGCATACACATCACCGGAATTCTTCAGGGATAAGTCTGATATTCCTACCAGTTCTTACATCATTTGCTCCACAGGGCTCTGAAATCATACACTTCAAGCATTATTTATAGTCCAATCAAGAAGCAAATCAACTACATTGCCTGTTTATGTCACTTGCTTTTTATGACTCATTTATGGTATAGCTACCAGGACACATGAATCTGACATTGGTTGTTGTGTGCTTGTGAAAACATTCTTCATGAAAACTGTACTTCTGAAGCAGATGAGACCTCATTAACAGTCAGGGGAGTCGCAGTATTCTTGCACAGAACACAGCAGCGGAAAGTTGACAGTCAACCCAAGGAAGCAAAGCAAGAAGCGGAAGAAGTATCAAAAACCCCTCAACAGATCCATGACTTTCATAATACTAGCTATGATAATGGATACAAGGAGATCTAATTAAAGATATAACATGATAGCTCATAATAGTGTAACACTAGCACTTAAACACTGCAAACTCAGGTTGTGACAGTTAATTTCTCAAAAGTTAAATAGCATCATAAAAATTAAGAGGAAAGCAATGCTTCTTCCTCTAGAACACTCCTAATAGGTAACTTTTCTCTTCAGTCCATATATTTTATGCTTCTCTTGTCAAGGCCTGAATTATTTCTCTGCAGTCTTTTTCTTTATTGTCTTGATAAATCCAGGCATATTCTAAACATTATTGCAAAGATTATTTTCCTAGCCCACGAATATCAACCTCCCTCTGCCCTTCTGTTATCCCATTTTTTACTATTGAAGCAAACACAAACCACATTTCCTGATTTTCAAAGTCTGCAATTTAACATCACTTTGTCTATCACCTCTTAAACAGCAGCATACTGACTCTCTATTTGTGAAATCTATTCACTGCTTTCTCTTCTCAGGTTTGGGATGCTCTGCATATGAAAACTCCCAAAACTGTCTCATTATAATCCTTCAACAATTCCTCAAAAACTTTTTCTTCTATGAAAACCTCTTCTCTCATAAAACTTGCATGATGAACTAACTGAAAACTTAGGCTATGTTGATGAAATCCAACCTGTTGTGGTTTAGCCCCACTCAACAACTAAACACCACACAGCCGCTGGCTCACTTATCTCTTCTCCCAGAGGGATGGGGGAGAGAATCGGAGCTCAAGGTAAGAAAACTCTCAGGTTGAGATAAGAACAGTTTAATAACAGTTGAAAATAAATGAAATAAAATAATTATACTAATAATACTACAAATAATGTAATGAAAATACATTACTACTGGGTAATAAAAAGGACAACAATAGAGAAAAAACCCAAATGATACAACTGCTTACCCCCCACCAGCTGACACCCAGCCCTGAGTAGTGAGAACCAGAGCACAAGTAAGTCAAAGTTCTGAGAGAGACCTGAGCGCCTTGAGAAAGACCTAAGAGCCCTGAACGCCAGACCCCTCAGTCAACTCCCCCCCCAACTTACACACTGAACATGATGTCTTATGAAGTTCCCCTCTGGTCAGTCTGGTCAGCTGACCCATCTGTGTCCCCTCCCAGTCTCTTGTAGAGAAGCAACCAGGAACATGGGTACCGTATGAGAAACTGAAAAAGTCCTTGGCTTGATATAAACATCGCTTGGCAACAACAAAAACCATCAGCGTGCTGTCAACAGAAATCCAAAACACAGCCTCATACTAGGTACTGTGAAGAGAATTAACTCTGTCCCAACAAAACCCAGCACACTACCACAGCAAGTTACGGACTTTTGCCCCTGCTTAATAAGATAAGGACTGGCACTGTTAGCCTAAGCAGCTCTCCCAGCCTCATCCTAATAGTGTCCCCGTTCAAAGGTCAAACACTTTATATTAAATAGAATTACATCATATACATGTGGGGGGTGATACCCATCACTGTCTGAATGACATAGCTTCAGAAACATGAATAACTGCTTCTAGAATGTGAAGCGTCTGAAGAGTTTATCAATTGTAGCCAGGTTTGCACACTGTGTACTTGTCATCTAGAAGACTGCGTAAGTATATTGCCTTGTATGTTTTGATAGAATGATGACAGAATGAAAATCCAGTCCCTTAAGTGCACACCCACCCAATCTGAAATCTGTCTTGGTAAAGGTATGGTCTTATGACTACTTTGCCCATACTTGCCCTAATAAATTTGAGAGCCTAAACATCAGAGAGAAGATACCTTGATTGTTTAACCTTAGGTATAGACTCTACTGCCCAATCCAAGTTGACTGGCAGTATCTTGACTGTTTTTTGTCAGTCAGTCATCTATGCAGTGAAAATGAACACGTCTGATGACACACTTAGAAGCAAGCAGAAGCAGACGTCCTGTGTATCAAAAGACAGCAAAAATACTCTTTACAAATAAGGGTATAGATGCTAGAATCATCATCCTGGACCTGAATCTGCAAATGAAACGTAAGGTTAAGGTAGGCCAAGATACTTCTTTCTGTTGTGCAGAAAAACCCTTACAGTAAGAAACCTTGATTCTCAGGTGCTTCAAGACTCCAACTGATAGGTTCGCCTTCTTTTGAAGCAGATTTATCTAACCATGGTCCCTAAACATTACAGGACATGGAAACTGTATAACAGCAGAAAGAAAAAATGAACTGAATAAGCAATGTTGACAGTGTCCGTAATTCATCTGTCTTAGATAATCTCCAAAGAGATCTGATGGTACTAAGTTGGTCTTTCTCCAAAAAAAAGTGCCAAGGCAGCAGAAGATTGAAGGTGAAAAATCAAAAAAAGTAAAATGGTTCATAGATTTCCACTGAGAGGAGGAAAGGCAGTGTGATGAAACACCTGAATCAGTAGCCTTGCATCAATAAAAGTGGTTGGATTGATATGCTTTTCTGTTCCTTGTGACTGAAGCCAGTCTTTGAATATTTATGAGGAACAGACTTCAGTCTGTACAAAAAGCTTTTTTCTGTCTTTGTCTTCATGGGCTCTGTGAAGAAGCAAAGACACCTATGGATAAACCTAGAATTTTTAATGTTATGTAGAGCTTTCATTAACTGTAGAGCTGAATGAAACAATCAAACAGTACTTTTCCAACCAGAGATTGCACTTTTTGGCTAATCAACACTATTAAGCCACAAGGACTCTACGTTGCTAAGGAGTTCAGAAAATAGTCAGTGGCAGTGCCCACAGCATTTGAAGAAGCTTGACTTGAAGTTCTGGATGTCAGTTGAACTTCCATCCTAAAGTACAGTGCTTCCTCCTTTCACTCATAAAACTATGTGGCTTTCTTTTGTTAATGACTTAATGGCTTTCTTTTTGTTAATATTCACAGCAAGCCAAGAGAGTTTGGTTGCTAATGAAGTGCAGCCGTAAAGAAGTTAAGGCATTAATCCAGCAAGATTACTTGGATTTTCCTATCATGATTCTTAAAACAAACATGAGGAGGGTGGGCAGATGAAGAGGAATAAAGTATGTACAGAAACATCAGTCAAAAAACATTGACCACAGGTCTAAGATACAAACAGCATTGTATAAAGAATATACATCACGACGGCTGTCTGTGTGGCCGTAGCTCTGTACATCCAGTTCTATTTACTTCGTTCTTACAGCATTTGCTACTGTATAGAAAACTGACAGTATGAATGCTGCTAATTACATATTTTCCAATAGCTCTCTGGATGTGTGGTAGTGTTGCAAATTCAGAAGAAAACGTCGGAAATAGTTAAACATCTATAAAATGTTAAAACCTTGTTTTTAAAAATGGTTTCCCAGAATTTTTTTAGAAACACACACATGGCATGGAAAAATCACTAATCAATTTCAAGAGGGAATGCTATTATATTTTTGTGTTTTTCTACTCTACTGGATGCAACACCTCTTTTTTTTGCATGCTCTCTTCTGCTAGCTCTTTCTCAAGACTTTTGTATAAATCAGTCATTATAAGGAACACTCCTGTAACTGGTATTTGCTCAGCCACAGATCACACCTGAGGAAACCTAAAATTCGTTCAAAGCCCCATATGTTCACTCACCCACGTGCCTTAACTTTATTTTGAACTGACAGCACAGTCTTATCATATATGTATTTAAGATATATTATCAGTATTTTAAACTAAATAACCTGAACAATGATCAGGTCTTTCTTAAACTAGTATGTAAACACTTGCTGAATTCAAAAAATCCCTGGCTTCAAAACCGATGTTTCCCTCTCTAGATATACTCACACCCTTTCTCTCATACTTTAAACAAGGTAGTACATTTGACACATTGTGACCATGTACTGTTATGCCTCTTTGGGCACTTGCTCTTATGAAAAAATTGGAAGAAAAGAGTATCAGCTGAATTCCTGGGCTAAACTTGAGCCAAGCCAAAGTAGTCTTGGTTTTAATTGCAATTGTAATTGTAATCCAATCCCCTAATATTCATCCTCCCCTCTGACAGGGCAAGCAGTGCTTCTGCTATTATTTTACTTTCTGAATATCTGATTTTTTCTAAGTCATGGGTATGAGTTTTATAGACATATCAACTGGATGCTCAGGCAGCTTTCTCTATCGATTTCATTTGCACAAACACATATAAGGTCTGCCCAGTTTCATAAATCGGCAGTCTCGGCAGACCAGTTTTGTGTAAATATCTCTCATTGATTGGAAAAAAAACCCCAAAATGAGGTTTTTGTACAGTTTTACGTAAGGTCTCTAGTCAATGCCAAGTTTGACTTGACACTTTCCTAACATCTGTCATATCTCACCAACAGCAATTATGTGTGGTCCATGAAGTATTTTCAAAGGATTGATAAAGTGTGAAGTTTTATCAACACGACAGAAAGAATTACATATTCTCTTTTATAAAAATTACTATTCTTTTTGAAGTAGAAGTTTAAAATCTATTCTACTTTCAATCCTCGAAAGCAGTAATTTAATTTCAAGTGGATTTTAAAATTATGCTTTTGTAATACAAAGGCATTGTAATGATCTCTTCTTTCTCCTACAATAACAAAGCTGTTATGAATCACTGCCGTGTGTGCAGATATGGAAATTGACGGGGAAGCCTTCCTTGAATTACAGACTAGATTTGCATCAACTTTATCTGCTGTTTATGACGTTTTAATGTCTTGAAGAATTCTTACCACTGGCTTCACTGCTGTCACAACTGCTGTAGTTACTTAGGATGCATGAATACCCATAGGACCTAGCAATTTCAAAATGTTCAGGTAATACTTCATTTGAACTTGGGAAACATTCATACGTTGGTCTTACACGAAACAACCTCATGCTTGAATTATAAAAACTGTATCGATATGCATCACTAAACAACACGAAGAAATACATGGAGACCATTTTTTTTTTTTACTAGAAGAACTTCTTTTTGCCTGTCAATACACAGGGCCATCTGATGACCTTATTTAGAATAATATAGAGAAGTTGCTTGAAAGAAATTACAATAACTGCATTTACATCTTAAAATGTAATGTTTAGTGACTACTATCATTGTACACACGTACACTTCGAGATCCTAAGGTCAGAACTAGTTGATGATGAGGGCATAACTGGGTGTGAGAAGATGAATGAAATAAATTTAAGTGTACAATTAAAGTTGACAAGATTATTTAAAAAAATGTATTTCAGGTATTGTTTTAAAGCTCGATGCTTATTTTTAAAAGAGATAATATGTTCATTTTCTCTCATCTTGGGCACTTTAATGCATAGATTTATAACAGATCTTCATTCTAAGGCTAACTGCTGAGAATTAGGAAAAGGTCAACAAACTTAGTCCCAAAAGCGTAGTTGGTCAAGTTACCATGCCTTTAATATTTTACTAGTCTTACGTTTTCACTGAAGTCATAAGACACAAAACATTCTTGGGTAATTAATATGGCTGAATGTTACAAAACCAGCAATCTGTCTTTTCAGTTACTGCCACTCAGTATTCCCAGAAAGGAGCTGTCACGTACACTTCTAGATAGACAAGGAACTGTCACATAGAAACTATCTAAGAAATCAAAATTGGAATACTGAAATCAAAAAAGAAAATCTAAGCACTGAGAAGTGACTAAAGGCCTCAGACTAACACAGAGGAATCGATCAAGACAAGCAGATATGTACCTGTAAGTCATTATAAGCAAAATAATCTTTTTTTACACACAACATTTTTAAGAATCAGCAGTTCATCAATGTTTCAAGATTTAGATTTAAATATATCACAAAAATATCCCAGACTGCTAAGCTCTTTAATTTTAAATTGTTTTTAAACCTGTAGTCTCTTCTAATGTTGGATTTGTACGCTTCTGTATAAAAACTGAAATCGTTTAAATAACTGGAATTGTGATACTTCATTTTAGGAACGTACTGATAACTTAGCATCAAACTCCTTTCAAGCAAGACGAAAGAAAAACTCTCTAACCAGCACCAATCCTTACTTTAATACAAATAGCAGGACGTGAACTTTTCATTTTTCAAACTGTTGATGAATTTGCAGACCCCAACAACCCAAATCTTTCCCATAATTCCTTTGGTTCCTCAGTGGTAACAGGGTGGAGCCTCCAACCCCTTTAATATTGTTTTACAGACCATAAATACAGTATAGCTATTAAATACATAACAGCAGAGGCCTGAAAAAGATCTCTTTTTTAAATAACAACTGGTTTTTTCTGATGTGGGTAAGAATTATTATATATGAGGAAGGTCATAGAATCACAGAATGGTTTGGGTTGGAAGGGACCTTAAAGACCATCTAATTCCAACCCCCCTGCCATGGGCAGGGACACTTTCCACCAGACCAGGTTGCTCCAAGCCTCATCCAGCCTGGCCTTGAACACTTCCATCATGCCAAGTCATAGCATAAAGCTTTGATGGCACGAAGGAAGGAATACATAGGAAAATCTCAAATCCAGACTTAAAATTCAAGAAGTTACTCCTTAAGAAGTCATGGTTACTACCAAGGGGTAAAAAAACAGTTCTGGAATCATGTACAAAACAAATACTTACTACAAAGAAAAAGCATATGCTGAGGCAATATGAAGCAAATAGCTGGGGTTAAGCGGGTGCTCTGCCTGGTCTACCAGGTCTAACATGGCAATACAGCTTTTTGTACCCAGGAAGGATGGTTTAGAGACAGTAGGATTTATATAGGACACTGTGTTGTGCCATAGAGATACTGAAAAAAAAAGAGGTTGAGAACGAAATTAATTATAATAAATAAAAATGGAAAGCAGGACATAAATTATGGGTAGATTTAGTACACTGCTACAGTAACAAGTGAACTGAACATGGTTGTGTGGCTGAGTTATTCTTCCCTGCCTTCAGAACAGCTGGTTACTAAAATTAATGATTTATATATTCAAGAAGGTCTTGATTCTTCTGGACTTGTTGGCTGGAAATGCTACAGAACGCATGATATGCATATTACTGAGGTTCCTCCCCACAACTAAGATAGATAGGTGTACTACATTCAGCTGTCAAGTATTTCAAAAAGATTACTAATTCAGCTGGAACTTAATCTGCTGAATGAAAGTGTTTAAAAAAATATTTCAGTTTTTAAGAAAGGAGAGAAGTATGACTTCATGTGTCAGAAAGAAAATTAGGCTGATAGTCATGCCTTTGAGTGCACCAATAAAACTCCCCTTTTTCAGCAACAGGAATGGACAGTACTTATTTCAAAGGACAATTTGACTGCGGATCTTTATGCTTCTGTTGAAATACACGAATACAGCAAAACACGTTGTTACACAAACCAGTGAGAAATCAGAGCATATTCCAGAATGCAATTCTTCAGTATTTTCTATCTGGATTATTATAGAAACGTAGAATATCTCAAGTTGGAAGGGACCCACATATCAAAACAGTGTATGTTTTAACTCAATATATTGGAACTATAACAGAAAACTATAAATAAATTTTCTCCTTAGAAATAGAATTTTATTACCCTAACTATTCAGAAACTTTGTAGTCAAACAAATTAATTCTATGCAATGAATGATACACATCATAATGAAAAGCGGCGCTCCTGATGATATAGGTTGTTACTGGAATTATTATGATACAAGTGACTTCATACAAAAGGACAATACTTAGCAAAAAGCAATCCTAGAAAGCTTTTTGCTCTGAAGATTATTTGAGGAATTTTACACAGAAATAAAGGGTCTGTTTTGTCAGATCCTATTTGCACAGACAGCTTTTCAAACCAGAAAGTATACACAATATGAATTAATTTAGTACTTGGAAAAGACTAAGAAGATTTCTTACATGCCAGAAGCAGATTTTGCTTTGTCATTCTTTCGTAGGTTCTGCATTATGAGACTGCTCCAAGCAGGTGAAAGCTTCGGTAAAGCTCACCACAGTAACAGGCATCTTGTCTGGTCTTTGACTAGCACTACTGGGCTATTCATAGCACAACATCCTAACCAACAATGCATGACGTTTTAAATACCTCTTGGATTTTTCATGTCCTCTACATCCAGTATCACTCTGGCTTACCTCAGAGAAAGAGTTTAACAGTTTTAATAAATAAAAGATCAGAAAACACTTCACAAAACCAAAATGCTTTGGTTCGGAGATGCAGCAGCTATGCATCTGAAAACAAGGAAATTTAAGGAAAAAACCCAAATCTCTGCCTATACATGCTTTGCTAAAAGTCTCTTGACACAAATAAAAGGATCCTCCCCAACATATGGAGGAGTTGCTCTGCCCTTCCGGGGATGGTCTGTAGCTATGTTCACCTCAGGCACGCCAAGGAGAGGTGAATTGTCAAATGCAATTTCAATCATTGGGTGGTTTGGTTGAGGCAGATTAGTTGTACGCAATCATGATAGATAGTTTATCCCAGCCCCAAACTGCCGCTTGGGAAATCTTGCACGCAAACGAACAGAAACTCAGTCATTATTAGTGTCAAGAAGGTACACAGAGGCAAAATTTGGTTGGCAGCCAGGCAAGATGAATCAAGGCGAAAAAGTGACCAATTGCATGTTCAAAATGGAAACTGATAGGCATGTTGTAGTTTGGAAAGATTTTAAACACCAGAAAAAGTCATACATTATTAATTATTCAGAGATAAATATTTAAAAAGTCTTTCTCTGTGGAGAAATACAATTTTTTAAGCCAATGTAAATTACATGTATAGTGTCCTAATTTTAAGCTTCTTTATCGCAGAAGCTTCACTATGACAGTTCAGAGCACTTCTCATTATATAACGTCAAATATTCCCGTTCAGAAAAAAGAATGCAAATTAGAAATTATCCATCAAATAAACTTTTTAAAAACAAATAAAAGGTATATTAGTTTTGCTGAATTATTTGTAAGCAAAGCAACCACTGGCAACCCTCACAGTGGAGTACAACAGTCATATTTATCACCTACACCTTTTCAAAGGTGCCTAAATATTTAATGAAAAAACCAGTAAAATCCACCTGTGTGAGCAATCACAATCCTTGGTTCTCTAATAAATAGCAAAAAATTGCTAAAAGAGAATGTCCTCAAGTTTCATTGCCTGAAGTGATATGCTCTGACAAATCTAACAGCTCTTTCTGTGTCATTCCTAATGCACTTGTCACTCAGTATTATCCATCCTCATTAATGACAATGGGAAAGTTTATCTTGGGAACACGTTTTAAATCATCCACTCTTTACAATGGGACCATGAAATCTCTTACAAAACATGAGGCGGGAACTACTCTGACAACAAAACCCCTTCCTGGCAGCTTTACTCTTAATTCCTGTTCAAGGAATAATGTGTTTATCATACAACCATACGGAACAATATATTAGATGAAACTTGAAACAAGAATGGCTGGGTTGGTTTTTCAAGATAGGAAGTAATTTAACAATATTTTTATTACGCTGAGAGCAGTAAATCTTTTGGGAGTGTAATTTTGTATGGAACCATACTTCCTCTTTTAGGGAAAAAAACCCAAAACCTTAAAAAATACTCATAAATAGTTTCAATATTCATTAATTAAACACTTCATATAAATGGTGATACTTCTCAATAAAAATTATCTCTGACTATTTCTGGCTTTGTACAAATTCTGCTTTATTTATAAATATTTTTACCACATGTCTAGATCGTATGTATAACATTACTCTAGTTATGCCTAATTTTTGCCAGTAAATACTCTGTTTTGATTATCAGTTCTGAAAACTGACAACGGCTATGTCAACGCTATGACTTGCAACAGATGGAATGCAACTGTTCACTTTACTTCAGATGCTCTGATGTAAAAACTGTAACACAGATTGCTTCTCTTTTCATAATCCCATTTGTAACACCACCACCACCCTGCCATAAAACCAGCAGGTAACTTACTTTCAAACACGTCTTCTTTACTGCACCTCCAATAAATGCAAATCTTTGGGATCAATTCATAAAGTAACAATACGATTTCAAACACAAACCCGAGAAACAAAAAATAACAAACCCCAAATAAATGCAGCCAGGAACTATTCCAGATACACCTGTTTGTGTGACCACAAACAACTCCTAAACTGAACGTGCAGAATCGTATTGTTCTCAAAGCTGGAAATCCACACCAAGGAGTAGATGAGAAAGACAGGAGAGGCAAAAGCAGAAGAGACCCTGGTACATGTATAATTTTTATTTAGACCACACAAGGAAAAAATGTTTCTTATAAAAGGATATAAGCAATCCACTGACAAATTCCTTTCAGTGTAACCCTTCCACCTTAGAGCCCTATTCAACAAACACAGCAAAAAAATTCCTTTGTACGTTTAGGGGCGTTTCAGTAACCTGAATCTAATTCTCATGGCTTTTTCAAAGCCAGAATGCCCTTCTCACATCAGGGAAAAATGGGCAGACACAAGTCCACCTCAAAACTGTGTCTTTTCCATACTGTAACTGTGGGCTTGAAAGTTCCTCAAGTGGGTCATGTTTTCTTAGGGCAAACAGAACAAGAACAAATGAGCTCTTCTTTCACTGTTTCCACAGGTTTCCAAAAAACAAAATGTAACAAACCAGAACTTTTCAGATTATGGCTCAGGATTTTAGCAGACAGTAGTGATTTGTCTTCTTACTCTGCAAAAACTCATGTTATTAAAAGAAAAATTAGAAATAATGTGACTTTTTATTTAACTGATGAGAAATGAAATACCTCATCAGTAATTTCTTATCAAAATGTAAAGAAAACCTAAAAAGAACAAACCATAAGCAGGACGCTAATAAAATAAAGCAAATGTATGTAAATGTCTAGATGCTTAAAAATAGCTACTTCAATGATAAAAATACAAAAACAAAAATTAACCTAAACCATTTAAAGATGATCACAGTTTACAAGACGCCTTTTTACTTAAGCAAAATGTGAATTCCATTTAACTATACAGCTCTTCAAAGCATCAGGAATCTCCTTTTAGTTACTTACTGGAATATCTGCACACATTCAATATTTATGCTGTCTTCCTTTCTATCCATTTTTAAACAGAATTAAAGGACTAGCTAAAACTCTGCCAATAAAATGACAGCAAAGCTATTTTTAGTCCAGATGATGTAGACCAAGCACAAACAGCCCATGGCTATGCTACTACTGAGGATCAGATCTAAATACAAATACTAGATTTCCTTCTTATTAATTCCTTATTTTAACAGCAACAAGAATTACAAATTAAGTACCGGTTTGTATCTCTTAATAAACACTCCTAGAAGTAAAACCATTTTCCTTACATTACAGCAGCAAAATCTCATATGACTCCCATCACACTACCCCCTGGTAGCAAAAGGTTTGTGAAAGAGCCTTTGAGGCAGCACAGGAAACCTGTAATCTGCCCAGCATTACAAAGCCTTATACCAAAAGGTGAGAAGTACTGATTAAAAAGTATATGGTGTTGCCTCAGGGGCTTCAGATTGCAGACCTGAGAACTGACTTAAGAGACTACAGCAGTTATTGATTAAGCAATGCATTACTAAATCACTACAAAATCCATGAGAGAAGAGATGCAACCAGTGGGTAACACTACATAATAACAAGCTGAAAATAAAATGTTGCTCAGTTAGTAACACATGGCAGCCCACATGGCCGAGGGATGTGTTTATTGTGTACATCAAGATGGGTACAAGCTGTGGCTATATCTACGAACAGACTTTCCCTGGTCAGTCCTGAGAGTGTAGCTTCATCACACCCTAGTTGGTTCCTGCACTCAACCTGCAAGTGAGCACTACCAATTCAGGACGCATGTCTTTAAGCCAAAAAAACCCTTAGAACAAGGTCTTCCTTAGTTTATTCTTTTCCATTCCAATATGATACATGAGACTTAAATAAAAAGTAGTGGATAATGTCTTAAATCATCATATTCTGCTATACTTTCTGCCAATACTCAGGTAACCGTACAAACTTAAGGTTGCATGTAGATGGTGACGCTCAGTACACAAGCTAAACTTCTCCTCTTGTTCATCTAATTGTATGTAGGCTCACAAATAAAAGCAAGTATGACCAAAACGATACGGGAACACCGTAATCCTTGATTGAGGACAGTGGATTGCAACGGCCTTTGTTAAGGTCTTCCCGCCATTCCCAGACCCCACGCCTACCTGCCAAACTGGAGAGTCTGGAGCCAACCCAATGACAAGGCAGGTCACTGTACGGCTACTATCCAAACACGTGAAAGCTTTTCCTTACAAACACACCATTGAGGTTCTACTCAACACCCCAGCAGATATTTTGGGTACATCACAGAGACTTCAGAAGTCCCCTCAAGACTGAGCTACCATGGCCAAGTTGTTCACCTCAAACGTTCACATGCAAGTCACAGATGCCCTACCTTTGTCAGAACAAGTGACTGTACAGCTCCCTAGCAAAGATTACAGAAGATCTTAAAACTTGAAACATTAAGCAATCAGGTTGTTTTAAGGATAATAATATTAAATATTTCATGTTATTAGAAGTGATAAACTGGTGGGTTTTTTTTCTTCTGCTTTTACTTTTAAACATGACTCGAGCAGACACACTACCCAAACATTAGTGGTGTAACAGGAGAAAAATGTAAGTCCATTTGGTAACTGTTTTGTAAATGTATGTATTTTACGAACATCAGAGTGAAAATTCTTCACCAATTTTTGCTATAACAGACCTGAAGCAGGACAAAAGATGCAGAGCCTACAGACAGTATTTTCATAAGCTAAAAGCCATAGGTGTCTCCAACCTTAAATACCTGAGTGAGGCATTTAAAGTGAATTATTTTCAGCAAGCACTACCAGCTGTTTTCTGAAAGTCAATCAGCCTACGGCTGGTACAAGTTGGCACCCAAGTTCACTTTATTTATTTATGTATTTATGGACATCAATACACAGCTCTAGTTATTGTACACTGTACAATTACTGCTCACTCTCTTCAGAAGGAAGGAAGGAGGGAGCTCAACTGTTGCTTGGTAATGCTGTTCGAATTCAAGCTATTATTCTGAAGGGGGTTAATATGGTGTTAATGGTAAGCTGGCCAGAAATATCCCTGTAACTGCAATACATAGTATTTTTCTTCTTGGAGACAGTCTCACTTGATATTTCAAAAGCTACTGGTTTTTTAGCATGCAATGAGAAATTTTAAATTGCGTTACGCATGATAACAGATTCCTTTAAAAACTTACGTAATACCACTACGAAAAAGCAAATTTTAAAAAAGTCAGAAACATGCAACTAAAACAACTGTGAGAAAGAGGGCAATGAAGATGGCATTCAGCCCATCTTCCATGCACGGATGTAAAATGATCCTATTCTCATTCTTTTCATTAACAGCCCTGAACTCTTACTTCAATGCATTTCAGTAAGGTTCAGGTATGATGTAGACCTGTGGTTGCGAAAATGCACCTTCCTCCAAGTTTTAATTTTATTTTCCTGCATTTACAGAGATATATAAAATTCAGAGAGCTCTTTTGCTGTGTAACAGGCATGACTGAATTAATTATTCTTTGTAATGTGAGAACATTATACAACTACAAAATATCATACTTTTATTAAAACTTGGTGGCATTTTAAAGAGCATTTAATGGAGGTGGCATTTGGCTCCGGCTGAGAACTACTATGAACATGGTGCTTAAGTATTTTTGCTTCTTAAACACTCACCATCAACATCTTTCTAACTTAAACCCACAGTTCTTTGTCTAAAAATAACTACCACCCTAGTGAAAAATATAATCCTTGTAGATAAAGAGTTTTTTAATCTTTACCAACAAACATTTTTTAGGAAAGAACTCGCTAGCCTACCTGTCTTCTAGTACAAGAAACTGGGAATATTTCAACTAATTTATTTGTCTGGCAAATACAAGATAAGTTGACCCATTTATTTATAGAGTGAACAAGGCCAATCCATTTCATGCTGCAGCACTGACCCTTAACACAGATCCTGTGAATGAGCAGTCCATTACAATATGTACAAGTGACCTTTAATTGCATTAATGGCTTTGTTGCATGTTCTTCCATTGCGAAAACACAATTATGGTATAAATATTTCTAAACATCATAATTATTTGTTTAAATAAAAATATATGAGTTCTGTTTACTGACAAGGAACTGCAGATTACTGTATTAGAAGTGTTAAAGTTTTAAAAATTGAATCGGGCCCTCATGTTATACATGTACAATCTCAAACAACCCATAAACAAAAATTAATTATGAAATAAATGTCAGGATATTACAAATCTTCATATGCAACTGAAAGGTTAACAATTCCTTCCTGTATTTATCTGCAGAATATTGAAATAATTTAATTTACAGTAGTCAGTATTACAAATAAGAAGGTGGTATTTTCAAATTAAATTTTTCCACATGTTCCAAAGATGCAAGTGTTCTGAAATTCCACATACTGCATAAAACTTATTACTTGATTTCAGTTCTATGGACCATTAGCATTCAGATGTTTTTTTCTTTTTAAATAGGAGCACTCCAAGTATTGGTTTACCTCAAGTTATTCTAATTTAAAAATATCTCCCAAAACTTTATCTAAATTGTACTGTCACAATTTTAAACACGTTTGTTTATTCAAAATTGTTTGAAAGAATGTAATACATTTTTGACAGGCAGTCTTTTACAATATTGAAATCAAATCCTTGATTTCATCAAACCCTTCATATTCTGTGCCTTATTCCTGGAAGGCTCATGCCAAAATGATTTAGTTTGATTTTCTTTAACAATGGTAGGTTGGCTTGACAGCATCTGACAAAACAATTCAGTGAAGTACACCATACCAGGTAAAGAGAACCTGAACTGGCTACTAGATGAAATAATGCAGAATGGAACTTGGAATTCTGACAGAGTTAGTTTTGCAGGACAATCTTTTTGCAGTATTATTAATTTTAGATTAAGAAAATGTTATGGTGTTATAATTACTATCTTTTGATCAATGTTTAAATAAGCCAGTGCTAATGTCTTTATTAATATCATAGGGAAATCAGGCAGGAAAAGTCAATACAACAGTAGTTTGACTGGCATAAATTTCAGCTGAATTTTATTACAATGCTTTGCCTGTCTCTGTAAAAAAGTTTAGTCTCACATGCAGATTTCCCTGCATTTGCATCCCTGAGCCGAAGTGGAGCATCCAGTACTAGAGTTTGCCAGGTATGGTGCTATCTGCTGAAGGCAGGCTGAGGAGAATGAGCTTTCCATTTAAGCCCCAAGGGTAGTTGTATTCTCAAATACATGGGAACAAGAGGTTCCAAAGATTTTATTACAATAGAAAATTTGAGAAATACACTTTCTCTAACACTTCAGAGAAGTTCTGTCTCATCTTTGAACCAGGAACACCTGTAAAGTTTCACCCATGCTCCACGCACTGGGCAGCCAGGCAGTCACAACTGTGTTACCCTCTAACTTGGTAAAAGCAGGTTCCACTCCGAGGTTGTGAGGCCCTAACATGGGGTCAGATCTTGTAATGCCACCAGTGCCTGATCTTAAAATAGAGAGTTGCTTTTATCCATCTACAAGGCATATTGACTCAGCTCCCAGTACTACAATATGCCTCATGTAGCTTATATTAGCTTTGGTATTATGCTGTATGAACCTTGTCTCAGCCAACATGAATTCATTTCTGTACTTTACTGACCAACTGCTATAAAACTATCACCTTACTTAAATTTCTAATAAACCTATGTTTTGCCTTTTGTCAGCTCTCAGGCTCACAGATTCTTTTTGTTAAAATATTGCCTAAAATAGTTTATTAATACAAATGCATTTATTTAAAAATTACTCAATTTCGTAAACATGAGTGAAATGTAATCATGTTTAAGGTGAGTCGTTAATGAAGACTCATTTAATTTTTCCTGGAATTAGCCTATAAGAACTGATGCTATTAGAGGTACAGTGGACACTTCCTCATTCTCACTGATACAGAGATTGGGATGGCACATGGGTGCATTGGGTTATATGCTGATCCCATAGGTACTGGTGACAGGGTTGATTTGTTCCTCCAGAAGAAATAGCTCACGAGTAACCCTAAACCACGATGTCCATACCTGTCCTCGATGCATTTCATAAATAAATAAAAAAAAACATTTCCAGAAGCCCAATTTTGGCACTCAGTGACATCACCATTTCCTGCATCACTTAGATCCAAACTTGTGCTGTACTAATACCACACTGAAGCACTGCAGTCATCTGTTCTGACCTGGCCTAGCCAACCTGTTTTGGAAACAACCTAAGATGTATTTCTTGATTTTAATTGCCAAAATCACCATCTCAAAGGGTTTTAAGTCTTCTTCCAAATACCAATGCTGGACATGTAACATACACAGGAATATCTGGAGTTATAATGAAATCTTGCTTATTTTGGCAATCATTAATTTTCTTACAGCCCTTTATTGATGGATGAAGAAAGGACATTATTTTAACGCCTTTAGAATCATACATTTATTTTTAATTCTATATAGACCTAATTGCTGTTTCTTGTGATTATAACCTTTTACTCTGGCAACTACCACTAGAAAAAATGCAATGCAGACAACATGCTCCATAGTACCATGTTGTATCTGCCTGCCACTGAGAAACCAGCAACCTTACTGCCACAGGACTCCTCTAATTCTGACTTTATTCTCCTCCTGTTAGCAAACACCTCTCACAAAAGTATCTTCTGAAATTGTACATTAAAATCTTGAATCTTATTTTCGCTGTGCGGCAATTCTTCATACAGTAGAATGACACCTGGCTGCCAACTGAGCTGTCTTTAAAAATTTTTATTCTGGTTGCAAAGGTGTAATACACCCATCAAACCGCAAATCGTATTACTTGGTTCTTACTTGTGTATTGACCAAAACAAAGAAAAATAAAAATTGCACAACCGGATTTATTAGACAAACTTATTATACAACTTGTAGGAAAAAGCTTAATCTGTATGCTATTAACAACCGACTATTACCTGAAGACATAAAAATCAGCATAACTAGGGAATTATAAAAACCCAACTCACAAACTTTCCTATTTGCAAACATTTATCTGGATTTATCAAAAGTTTAAATACCTAATTTCAGAGGTTTATGTTGACCAGACAGTGACAATGGGAGTTAATCAAATATGGATCTTCTCCAACTGTCTTGTCAAACCAGGTAATGATGTCCTGCCAGCCAAACTCAGAGGGAACATGTGAAACAAATACAAAAGTAAACAGGCCTTAAGCTGCCCAAGGGAAAGTCAGCAAGATGGCAATTTCAATCATTTGGAATAATACTAAAGCAGCCTTGGGCTCTTCTCAGAATGGAAACATGTCACTGTTACTGCAATATTTCAACAAATCAGACTGCAAAAGAAAGGAACACTTATGTAATCGCAGCCGTGGAACAGGGCCTTACTCAACGGTGAGGTGGAAAATAATTAAGAGGAAATTCCCTTTTTGCGAGTAACTGTAAATGTACCTACGTAACAAAGATAAACAATGTTTCCTTAGAAATTTTGAGGAGTGAAAAGATCAGATTTAGGTACAGATTCCTTTAGTTTTGATATAGGAGGTTTTGGAACAACGAGGATAAATTTCTGTCAAACAAAACTATGAACATATTGTTCCTACAAAATTTGTCAGATGTTGATAAAAGTTATACTCAGAGCTACAAACAAAGCAAAAAACACTTCAAGAACAATTCTGCAGGAAAGTTTCATTAAGATCAACGGGTTGTCATATCATTTAACTGAGAAATCAAAAAATATTTCAAATATTTGGGGAACTTACCTAATCAGTAAACTTTCAGTATGTGTCTAGTCATGTAGCCATCTTTTAGTCAATCATCAGAAAATCAAAGGCAAATTGGCATGACTCAACCCAAACTTTAATACCGCATGATTGTGTCGTGTAAGCTTGTTTTGTGCGAGGGCTGCTGTGGTTTTAGCAGAGAGATTAACGACCGGACCTAAGCTGGCCTCCAAACCTTGCCCTGCTGATGCCTCAAGCCCTTTGAAGTCTGACCATCATACCTGGCAAAACAACAGTGGGAACTAGGCTGGTGTCAGATCTAATCAAGTTTCCTGCCTCAGCATAGCTAACTATGGGGTACACTAATTGGCCCAATTGCGGATTATACCTTTTGCTACAGATTCAAGACAATAATTTAGTCAAATGATGGTTTTTATCTCCTTCTAATTAAGATTCCAAAGTGGGAAGAAATAGGATTAGACAGGCTAACTTCAAAATTGTGTCCTTTAAAGTGGTATGCACACAAGATAGATCTGTGATAATATTGTATATAATAATATATTGCTAGTAACTAAGGTGTGAAGATTTGGGAAAGCTTGATATAGCCACTGCACCTTTTGCCATAAACATTTAAGTTTTCCTGGAAAGGGTTTGCCTCATAATTTACAAATGGAAAATGAATACTCATCAATATTCATTAAAAACCATTTTCATCTTGAATTTAAAAAAAATCCTTTAGAATACATTTCAATCAATCTTACTTTGACAACGAAGATACAAGGAAGACTGAAACAGTTAAATGATTCTGCAGACTACAAAGAGGTGGAGTCTCTCCCACAAAACTGCAGGCTAATAAAACTGATTTGACATTTAAGGTTTTTACTGATGAAGGCCAAACCATAAAGAGTTATTTAACTGGTGAGCAATCCAGCAATGAGAAAATGCACGTCCCATGCCCTTATTTTAAACTGTAAAAAGCGGATGGTCTAGTGATGAAAAACCTTTTTGGAGAAATTTTGCCAGAAGTCATACGTTACATATTTCTAACTTTTTTTATGCAATTTCATTTGAAAGTGGCATTTCAAGTAGAGGTCAATAGTTTTACCCTAAATTGTGTACATAACTAAGCAGAAGCTTTCAAAAAATGGTAACACACTCAAAATACATTTTCATTTCATATTTGAGCTACATCCTAAAGAAGTCATAAACTTAGCAGTACTCTGTATAAAGCACACTGTTGCTTGTAACACACTGCTGTGCTGCTTTATGTTTTTACCACCAGAACCAAACCTGACTGCTGACTCATCACATTGTAACTGCAGAAACCCATTTTTGAAAGCTGTATTCACATCCTTTCTTAATTCAATTTTCCCTTGCTCCCATTTTCTTACTGACCTCATTGCTCTACTCAGCCTAGCTGTAGTCCTAACAGTATGAGGAAAAAAAGCATATGTATTATAGATTAGTGAAATGTGTACAGGAAGATCACAGTAGGACAGGGTTCTAACATGTTCAGAAAGGACTAGTTTGTGTCAGTTCAGCTTACAGAAAGCGTATCTCTAACAAAACCTGAAGTTATTCAAAAGGGGCTGCAGCTGAGCAGTGAAGGGAGAAATTACACAAGTGGGTCATCCATATGTGTCTAGGGTAACAGGTTGTTTCAAGAGTTCCACTACACCCCTATTTCCACTGCTTCTGCTCCATGGCTAATTCAGTTCTTTTTACAGAGCCTCCCACTAAGTTCCCACCCCCCCTTCCAAATTACATTCCAAATCAGAAGCCCAAATACGTCTGATGGAAAAAATTATGTTCTGAATCAGGATTCACAGTGAGGAAAAAAACCTGAAAATATTCTAATTCATAGCTATAATAAATGTGAATTTACTATGCTGTGAAATGAGGGTGCACGCTTCTCTGCACTTCTGAAAACAGTAAGAACATTTGTATTTTAAAACCAACCACAGACTATTAAGGTTTTTGTTTCTAATGTACTGCTCAAAAGCAGTTGTTAAAATGGTTTAATACCTCACAGTGCCTGGTTTCATTAACCACATTCTCCAGAAAGTGAGAAACATTATAAAGGAAGGTATTTGGGAAAAAAGCCCTCCTTCACATATTTGCCTTTAAGTGGCTTCTGAAGAGGATACCTCTAGTTGAGAAACTTCTAGCACTCACGCAGAGATGACCTGCATGAAGAACTGGCTGCCTGATTAACTATTAACTACTCTCAATAGGATTAGATAATTAAAGACATTGATGACCATTAATTAGGAGGAGGGCACCTTAATTTGTCACTTGATAGGGCCCTTTCAATGATTTATAGGTTAGGGCTACTTGCAATTGTGAAGGGGAGGGGGCAGTGCAGAGAGAGAACCCTTAAGTTACCTTATCAAGTGGCCAGCTAAAAAGGGCAGAGGGTCAAATAAGGGCCAAAGTGGTCACTTAAGGGTGAAGTCCCAAACACCAAAGCAGTGCCAAGCCACATTGACCATCATTTGGTGATGGAGTAAAAAATATGCTAATTTATTGGTGGCAATTCTCTCTTTTTATGGTTTCAAGCAGTTAAGACAAGTGGCCTGCTTAAGAGCTTTTCATTTGAAAAGAGATTAAACAAAATGGTTTGTCAGGGATGCTTGGCTGTTTTATGTCTTTGTTAAAAAAAAATTGGCCCAGACTGTACCGATGACTATCACATCACCCTGAAAGCCATCTCCCATCTCTAAGCATTACTTGGTTAATAAATACATCAGCTCTAATTGCTTAATAGTGCTATGTTCATTTGCTCTTTAGCAAGATTAAAATGAAATACATCTTTTGTATTACTGCCTTCTATCAGGACTGTCTGCATAAAGGTCACAGAAAAAAGTTTAAATTTAGTAGGAAATTTACTTAAGGACATTAGTGTAAATGATACTGTGTTTAAAATGACATAAAAGAGCGAAAGGTGATTTCAGTAATGCAAAGAAAATGGTTTCTGAATACTGATAAGGACACTTATCCCTCATACCACACACAATTTTAGGCAGCATTATACATTAAAATCCCTCTACTGGGGTAATAACATGTAGCTACTTTCCCACCCACTAACACAAGTAAGAGCAAGTCATTAACATTTAATTAAATATGCTCCTGACATCCTTAGAAACATGTCATGCTTTGTTATTGAAGGTTGTGGCCTACTTTCTATGTACATTTTAAACCAAAATAAACTATTTATAACGGACCGATTTAGTGCAGCAAATGAGACATTTTTAATTAGAAGGCGTATTACAATATTTTATAAAACCGCTCTGAACAGCAAAATTAGAATGAAATGAATTTACAACATCTGATGCATATTTCATGTATTTCACAAAACGAAACATAAGAGATGGGATTAGCTCCACCTTTTGGGTTCTAAATAGTGAAACAAAACTGTTTCTCTTACCTCAATGGTGAACAGCTTCCTTTTTAATCTAAAAGCAAGGTCCTTCGTGTCTGATACATCACAGATCAAGCTATTAAGCCGAGGAATCTGACGTACATGAACCAAACCTTGTGGAAAGAAAGAGTAAAGGAGGGAAAAAAATTAAGAAAACGCTGTCATCCGGATGCATAAATTAGAGTCTTACAGCAGAATTCTGTATATTTACACACACTCATCCTCCCCTTTTTAAACTGGAGCTTACTACCAGGAGCAATGAAGCAAACGGTGTGATTATACTCAAGTAATCAAGCAGAATAAGATAAACAGAAATCCTTGTGCGAGGAAAACTAATTGCACTTTGGTACAGAAGTACAGATGTAAAGAGGGATCTTAATACTGTCAAAACTACAGCCGGTTTGTGTGTGATTTTCTCTTGTATTTACAGTAAGCAAATATGGCTATCACCTTGCATGCTGCCCACGGCACCACTGAGTGATCTTTATTTTATTAAATGCACCAGTAAGCAGCCAGCAAAACAAGGCTTACGGGTTACTGATAACCACTGAAGCCCTAATGAGAAGTACCTCGTCCTGCACCCTGAAAATGACTTTAAAAAAGTTCCTGCAAAATACTGATTTAGATCACGCTTTTTGATAAATTTTAACCCTTATGCCATCCCGGAGAAAGCAATTTTCTTCATGTAAGAGGCTTATACAGCTGTTCAGATGTTTTTAACAGTACTAGGTGCACTGCAAGCTCTGCATTCTGTCAGCTGCGGCTCAAGCTGATTTTTTCTGACAAGGACGCTGGATGGTTTTTGTGCAGCCTAATATAGTTTCTGAACAACCTAAGGGTGATTTTCTACATCTGAAAACCAGGAAAATTCTACAGGGCTTCTCAATTACTGGCCTATATTTGCTACTCATAAAGCCAGCGCCTAAATGGAAATACTGAACATTTAGAAAAGACACCCCCGTAAAAACCGGCCGCTGTGAGAGAGAAACCCCCAAACACTAAACCCCTAATTTAAAATTAGGCAAGTATTTTTTCAGGGTTTTCTTTATTCTTTTAAAAGGAAGAATAAAGCTTCCTAAAATTGAAGTATTTTTAAAAGCATAGTTTTCATGGGCACTAATTACAAAAATCCTCAATAATATTAGAAAAATATTCTTACATTTTGAAACGTTCCATCCCTGCCTACACTCTGCTGACACAGAAGAATTATTTGTTTGTAATTATTATACATAGGAACAGCAGGTATAACAGGGTTGCCTTTATACAGTATTCTAAAAAATTTATTTAAGGATCATCTATATAATTCTTTTATTATTTTATTCGCTTTTCAGCCACCTAACTTTGCAGGCGGCTTAATAAAATTATTAATGCAGGGCTCAATACATAATGCAATAATTTAATCAAACTCCTCCTCAGCAATGTCAAGATCTTCCATCATCTGCAGTAAATAAACCACCTTAAAATACATTCTTAAGGAAAAAGAATCCACAAAGTTAAAACCATTGAAAATACCTACTTTAGACTGTTAAATTAAGGTTGTCTTAACCTCAAAAGCTATGTTTTGGCATATAATTTTTATTAAGTAGTACCAAAAATGATTTAGTACCCATTTTTACAGGAAATCACTGCTAAACCACACATTGTCTTAAAGGATCTGTTGAGTACTGGGCAAAGGAGTATCAAAATGACAGAATTATGTTAGCATAAACAAATGCCGCATTACGATTATACTATTGGAAAAATAATTAGGCAAATTGTTCTACCTTTTGTTCATGGTTTCTTTTTAATTAACCTTTTTTCAGATAATGAAACACGCACTAGTTTCTTAGTCAAAAAGATTTTTCTCTGATTTATTAATTACAGCCTGCATACACACAGTGGTGTCTCAACACCATCTTTGCTTCTTTTTCTACATATTCTGCTATGGAAAACACTGCCACATCCTCCTATGTTTACAGCAGGTTTCAGATAAGCAGTTTACTTCCAACTAAAGGTTTCCATGGAACTACAGTAGTATCACAATAATAATAGCTGTAATTTATGCACACTCCGAGCACCGCTCCCGATTAGCTAAAACTGTTTGTCATTCACTGCTTTGGCTATGCGTAACTTCTAATCTAAGCTTTTAAAATTTAAAGAGTTCCACTGCACAGCTAACAAAATCTTTGGGAAACAAAGCACAAGATTAAAAACCATTACACATTTTGAAGATAAATCACTTGAAAGGCTACGTGCCTTTTTACCAAAATGAGTTTCATATTTTACATGCCACACATATCCACATGCATTTCTTTAAATGCGTAACTGCCGTAACTTACAGCTGAAAAATAAAACATTGCTTTTTAGATAAAGTTTATATAGCATATCATTTAGCAGTTTATTCACCTTAATGTAATGTATGTTTTCCCGTGTTCTCTATTTAAAACTTGGCAGATCAAAAGTATTGATTTCATGAGAAGTTCAGCTCGCTGGTCAGATGATTGCCAAGCCTCCTCTGCATGTGAATTCCCCAAAGCCTGCCTGTTGAGATGTACATCTGATTGAGCCATGACTCCGTAATACGGCTTGACAACATGCAAGGAGTTGCCATGTTTCCTTTGCAGCCTTAATGCACTTTACTGAAAATTTTCCTAACTCAAGACTGGTTAGCAAGGAGAAACATTTAAGAGGTATATTCTAAAATGAAATCAAATGCTACTTTATAGCGGATACCCAATTGGAGGGTAAGCCACTAAGTGCCCTAGAAACACTCAGGGCAGACTTTTTGCATTGCTAAAGATGGAACTTACCGTGGTAATCCTTGTATAATGGATTGGTTTCTCTCTCAGAGCCAATAAATGATTCAAGACCAACTACTATATCTGACAAGTTTGTTACACGTTCCATAATTGCTTTATTCTGTAAGACATGGAAACAAAATACACATCCTATGTGATGAAAAAGGTAATTAATGCCTATAGAGTAAGGCTTGGTCTTCTCAATGACAAACTGTAGAAAAAAATCATCAATACTTAGAAATTACATTTGAGGGCTTTTTTCTTTAAATAAAAAAAGGGCTTGAAATTTCTGTCTAAAGAAAACATACCTTTGACAAACAGAAACCATAAGAGGGGTAACTCAGCATTAAATTAATATTTTCACAAATATTCATAAGCATTTGATCACACCAGAGATATTTGCAAGTTATGTGGCAGTTAAGCACCTCTCACTGCCTACTACTATGAGTCAGATGCCCAACTTTTGTGTTCTGAAAACCTTGCTTTTTAATAAACTTAGGCATATCACCTCTAATATTCTGAGGAAGCACAACCCATACAATTATTCAGTTTGGTCATCACAGAACATGGAAAACCAAAGCATTTTCTCCAGTATTTTTCTTTATAAAATTTCTTCTCTATAAACCACAGGAATCTAAAGCTTCAAGTTGCATTACCATTTCTTAATAGGTTTGTGAATTATAAGTGTTGCCTTTATGTCTTGTGCAACAACATACTGTCAGGTGCCTTAAATGAGCTGTTTTCTGCATAGTTTTCTTCACTTAATTTTATATAGCAGAAAGCAACATTCAAAGGTCAGAACAGAGATCTTCAGAGGTAACTCACGATAAGATGTTCTTAAATACTTTGATGATGTTAGTATTTAACGAGCTGAAAAAAACCCCAACCAACCACAAATCTGTGCTAAAAAGCAAAATATTTCTTTAAGATAAAAAGTGGTTATCTTAAAGTTGTCCGGACAGGTGGCATACTATTGCTCTTGATGGCTGTAGGTGCTATACTCATGATACCTCCAAGAGTATCCAGACTAATGGTCTCAAAATATCCATTCCAAGTATAAAGAATTATCTCTGTAGCTCCAAGTCATGGTTTTGTATCTTTTATTAATTTTAAAGCATTTTGTACATTCTGCATCTCTTTCATTAACTCTATGACCAGCACTTATTATGAAATGTCAATTTAAATATTGGTAAACTATTGGATAATAACAATTTACAAAGTAATTAGGAGAAAAGAGAAGGGAAACATCCCTAGACATGTTGGTAAAGTTTATACATTACACTGACGTACAGATTTATTAAAATGGTGAACAATACACCAATTGCTTTCATGATCTCACATTTTTAATAACAGCACATTTCCTAGCCACAGGGAAGCCTACAAGGCAGTTGTGAAAGGTGAACATTTCCTACTCTCATCAAAGAATAATCTGAACTCTGTTTTTTGACTGCTACCTAAAGTAACTTGGGGCCTGTCCTGCACAGCCCAATCTGCTCAGGTTACAAGGCCTAAATCCACTGAGATCCCATGGTACCTTTACACCCCCCTCCCTTCCCACCTTATGGGCCAGATGGCATCAAATCCTGGGGACTGGTCTCTTTTCAAAGCTGCTACTTGTGCACAGGCCAAAACGATCTATCCCCAGGGAACTTCGATTTTACCAACAAAGTCTAATGATGGATAATGACAAAATAGTGTTATACTACAAATTTCCTTTCTGAGGAACAACATCAGCCATCTGAGGTAAAAGAACACTGCCTACACATCAATCCCTAAACTTCCTTATTCTATCCAACCCCCGAAATGTTAAAGCTGACTTGCAAATTATTTCCTCTACTAGGAAAAGAGAGACAACATACCATATTTCAATGAAAACTTTTGGTCACATTATTCTACAGGGTCAATCGCATGAAGATGGTGTAAATATAGATCTGAAGTAGCCAGTGACTTCCATAAATCCACAGACCAGAACTTACCGTATTTTCCCAGTTCTTCAGCAGGCTGCTGGATGTTATTTGTATAAGCAAGAAATATAAGACTGTTATACAAATAAATAAACAGTGATGATTTCTGGAAGCTAACCTGAACTCTTAGCATAGAAAAAAATATTCTATCATTGGAAAAAAACGTTTGCTGTCCATTTTTCCTTGGTTTTTTTTTGTAACAATGAGTTACAAAAACAGTGGCTAGAAAGATGTTCTACCATCAGCAAGATATCCTCGTCATTAAGAGTCCTGCAAATCACAAGAAAAGCATCTTTCCTATTTGGTCTTAATTCTGGAAAGATTAAAGTGATGGATAGCAATTCAGTATTTGCCTAATGATACATACTTCAGTATGTTGGTTTCAACTCTTCTGAACAGGTTTGTTTTCTTAAAGTGTAGACTGTTTGCTCATGTTGCTTTTGTTTTTGTTTTTAAAGTATGTCAAAATATTTTACTGGCTTAATGCAGTGTATCTTAGGAATTATTTTGCACAGTGAATCGCCACACCAAACAGACATTTGCTTATGTGGCATTGTTGCCATAGATCTGTATCTATCCTGTATTTTCTAGTTTGCAGTGTTCAGCACACTAATGTCCAATCAAAGCTGACGTCAGCACACAAATAGTTGTGATGTATGGCATACTGACATAAACACACAAATCATGCTGCCCCATCTGGGCTTGAAAATTTAACAGAGCTCCAGATCTTCCTCCAGCCCCATACAAATCTACCTCCTGCTTCTGGCATAAACTTGGCAGCTCTGGAGGTGAGCCAGGACATGGTTAGGAGGGAAGCCAGGAATGGGGAGATTCAGGGAAAGCTACAAGAGGTATTGTTTTAAATTACATGAAAAAAATAAAAAAAACCCCAACCCAGTTCTGGAAAGTTTTCAGTCTTGCTAGATGTACTGCAGTTTTTCTAAATTAGTTAGTTCAGCCAAAATGTAATTATTCTAACAACATGGTAGCAATCCTGTTGTGCAGGCTGGGCTGGGCATCCATTCTATATCTTACTTTGTGCTCACTGCTTTAGACAAACATTATCTTTTAAGCACAAATTTGCAATATTTGGGCTCAACCAAAGTGTACTTGCAAAACAACCTCTCAAGAAAATCCATGTAGCTAGTTGGACATGTAAATGGGAACTGTACATATGTGTTTAACCAGCTTTTGGGAAGAGCAATTATGGAAAAAGATTGCTTTGTCCTGCTAATTTATTTGCATAATCTACATAGCTTTGAGTAATTATTTGTGTGTCCTTAAAAATCCTTATTTACAAATAAAGCAGTTCAAAATGTATCATCTTCTTGTGTCTGAGTATACAGCATGGTATTCTACCAACACAAATATATGCACAGCCCGTATGCTTAAACTTAAATACTGAAATTAATACGGTGTGTTTCTACTGGATTGAGTTCTTAATGTACCACAACTTTATCATTACTACTATTAATCAAATCAATCTTGGTTCATCTGCATTCCTTATTAAGAAAAAAAAAAAGTGTCGCTTCTACTCTGCTCTAATTTCTACTTCTCATCTGATTTCCTGTCAAAATTGTTCTAACACCCAGAGATATGTCCTCCCATTTTTTATTTTGTCAGTTTCTAAAGAAATTAAAAAGCTCACAAAACTTATGTAATAAAAATATTGAAATTCTCAGTCAATTGTGAAGCATTAAGTACAGTCAAAGAATAGAAAATTTTCTTAGAATGGCTTCAACTTTTCTACACAGTACATGTACAAACAACAACCTCAAAATTTATAAGGAAAATAAGAGACACGTTAAAGACCTACAATAAGATCCAACTAGCACCTGTATAGATACCTGAAGGTCTTGAATCCCAAGGGCTTCATATATTTGCATTTGTATTCTGATCAATACTTTTAACATAATTTTAATACGGATTCATACATTGAAGTAAAAATAAGGTATTCCAAGACTACACCTCTTTTCAAAGAGACATTAGGCATGTATTTTGGTAGGGGCTGTATATGGCTTCTGTACCTTTACATTCTGGTAATCTAATCCCACCACTGATTTTATTTTAAAACATTTTAATTAAAAGTTAATACACTGAGTCCTAGAATAGGGTTCCTTACTAAAAAAACCTACTTAAAACCAACTGTAAGCGCTGAGACAAAACCCAGTTTAAACGGTGAGCTGCATACATTACATATGACAGGACAAAAGTTAGAGGTGAATTCAGATACTTTCCCCAAGGCCAGGTAAAATTGTAATTGTAGGCAACACTTTCTGTTGCTACCAACAGGTGAGTCCAGTAATCCTGACACCTAATTTGAAAGAAGGTCTCAATAATCAACACCCAGAGAGCGAGTGCACGGAAAGTAATATGAAGCTGATGAACTTCCAGCAAATTTTGTAGTGTGAATTTTAAAAAAAAGGCTCAAAAATTGGTTGTCTCTTATTTTGTCTCTGCTACGTTCTGTCACAGAGCTGAAGTAAGCTTAGTACTGTAACACAGGCAGACACATTGGACTATAATGAAACATTGGTTGGATATTCAATAGATTAAATGATTCTTGATATTTTCTGAGATGGTAATGACTTCACAAAATACAAATATTTACCTCATCTTTACTACTTAATCTCCAAAGGATTTTAAATTGAAAAGATACATTATTAAGAAACATGGCTTAAATATTTATCACTATTTGTCAATAATTACCGCTCAGAAAATCACAGAATTACCCACAGATTTTATTTGGTAAAAGAAGTTAGATGTTAGGTCCTTATACTAGTTTTATAGAGAGAGACAGTTTGTGCACTTTTTCATTATTCACAAATCCCAAAAATAAAAGATTAATAACTGCTCTGCCAAAAGGTGTTACATCAGTAATTAACAAAGACTGTAAAGTATAAAATTCTATACTTATTCTGACTCCAAGCTGATTAGCACTGCACTCAGCACTTGCACACACCAAATCTACTAATGAATTTTGGCTCTAAAATGAATATACACTCAGACCACTGGAATATAAAACGAGCAACAGTACATTAACAAGTTTTGGCATGTAGAAATCTGTATCAATATCACAAGAAAACTGAATACAAATGTGATATCCTTTCTGGAAGACAGATATCCTAGAAATATACTTCAAGGATCTTCTACAAACTACAATGCCTTCAGTGATGAGAAATCCACATTCAGGGATTGACTGATTAGGCATCTTCTTTTACCTTTGAAGAACCATACTGACTATAATAGAAGTTAAGTATAAATACCCATTCATTTGAATGAAATCAGAGCAGCACTGATTTTGGTTCATTTGTTTATATGCATCCTGTATTACATTAGCTAATTTCAAGTGATGGATAGTATTTTGGAATAATTTTATACAAGTTACAGAAGCAAAGAAAGGACACGTAGCAAAGACATAAGCGGGGAATCACAAACAACATACTTGTAAAAATGGGGAAGGGAGTAACAAAGCATTTGTGAGCCAATATGTTACATGACGTATTAATTCCAGATGTTGGTTGTTCTCTTAAAGTTACTTTTAATAATATTAGTACTGACAGTCTATATAAACTTGAGTCTTTCAACTGTGAAACTAGTTAGAACTAGTGGTTTTATTTCTTAAAAACTCAACACATTTGATCCATGGTTTCCTTATAACTAAACCGCTACGGGAACTCTCCAATGCTACTATCAAATAGATCAGATGAAGGTGATGACACAGTATCCAATTAAAAAATTCTGGATAAATTTTCACATAAAATAATCAGTCAGGAAATAAAAGCTAAGTATCACACACTTAAAAAAAAAATAAATCTTTGGAACTTCACTGAAGATGGATGGCCTGCACGTACCTATTGCTTGCGCTATAAAGGAATCTAATGACAGCAAACCTTGGTACCCCACAAAATAAAAAGCATGTCTGCTTTGCCATCAGAGGAAAAACCTGAGGGCCAACATGAAATGAGTGATGACTCAATATAGATAAAACAAGCAAGTCAGTAACAGTTGCTGCTGAGGCCTACAAAAATGAAAGTGAGAACAAAGACTACGTAGTTTAAGTCAAACTTTCCATCTGCTGATCTCAAAGTGCTTTACAAAAGACAAGCAAGTGCTGCATTCCTCATTTACAAGTCATGTAACAACCACAAAGATGTCATGTGAGTTGTCTAAAGTCAAAGCCAGTCAACAGCAAGCTGGGAACCGAACTCAGCCTTTTCTTGAAGCCCCTTCTATTTGAGGCTTGGGGTAGGAGGCTACACCTATGGCTTTGGAGTACCAGGAAAATATTTGGTGGTATCATGAAGGGAGTCAAGGCCTAAAAATCTGGGTGCTGAAAATCTCATTATTATCGGTTTGAAAGCAGTGACAGATGTCCAGGGTATTAAAGGGTGACACTTTCTTTGCTGAATCCCTGTTCAGTGGTTTTCTCTTCTGACTACTCCTTCCTCAGCATTCACTAGCTGAAAGCACAGGCTGCATGTGGCTATGAATGGTTCTGGGGTGCAGGGCTCTTCAGCAGTCCTGCTGTAGTGGGTACATGAAATAAACCTGATCAAGCTCTTCTCCAGTGAAGGGTGAGGACCTGGGAAGAAATCTGGTCTGAGATGAATCCAGCATCTCCCCTGAACACTATCTAGTCCTCATTAGTGAGACCGTCTCATTGTTGTAAAAGCACTTATATGGAAAAATGCACAATAGTCTTTAATATCACAATGACCATTTGAACAATTTGCTTACATAAATAAACCCATAAAATATTCAATTCTCCAAGTTGGTCACAGTGTAGCATAAAATACAGATGCAAAAGCAGACCGCAGGAATGACAGTGATATTACAAAACCTTGAGACCCATAAAAACCCTGCTGAAATTCATGTATTTGAGACCAATTATCTTAACTAAAATCCTAAAAAGCCACTGGGAATTATCCATTGTAAGAAAAAGGTTTAGGAGTGCCTTTTGTTGCCATTTTGTCTGAAAAAAAAAATTAATTTGTCTACCAATTCAGAAAGGCTAACTATTGCTGCAACTTACATTCTTTAAACAGCGAATCACATTTTATTCACAGGCGACCAAAAAGATCCCCCCCTCTTATTTCAATTAATAGTAGGCAAAACCCAAAAGGAACATCTAGCTGATGTTCGTAATCAAGTGGCAAGATACAGAAATATAAAATCATTTAAAAACCTAATCCCTTATTCAGTATAAAATTATAGGCTGTCACCAGGAGCAGGCTGGCAAGGCTAGGTCCAGATGGGAGACTGGCTGGGCAATAAGAAAAGGTAGGGTGGAAATGATGGGTAGGCTGGAAACGATGGGAAACTAAGGAAAGACATGACTACTCCCTCTGCTGGCAAGGCTCTCATCTGCTTTAATTTTTAACTAATGAGTAGGCATTTCTTTAATTATTTAGGATCTAGCCAATAAATAATGCAGAATGTTCCTTCCTCAGTCTGTTGCTGTGTGTTTGCACATTTTTGAACTTATGTTGCCCTATTTCACTAGAATAATTTGCCACAGAATTAAGCCTTAGATGGTTATCTAATGGCAGAGTTATTTGGTTTAGATTTTAATTGTTCACAAAATGAAAGGCAAGATTAAGCTATTTAACCTTCAAAATACTGTATTTTACAAAGTATACACATTTTGTATTTAACTTAAATATTTCATAATATTACAATAAATTGCTCATCACATCACACTGTAACAAGAACCCTTTTATGTAGCAATAAGATACTATAAAATGAAACATTCTGTAACACAAACATATGAAATTACATGTCATACCGAAAAAGCTCCATTCTTCCATGAGTAAAATTCATGACCAGGGAATTCAGTGATAATGTTTGTATTAAAAGTTAATTAAAAGATGAAGATAAGTCATTCAGTACTTGATTTGTGATATAAATTAATAGCTGCAGTAAGAACATTTAGAAAAAATCTGTTCTAGGATTTTGGCCTACAACCAGAAGCTCCCAGAACAGGAGGGATCAGCTTTTTTTGCCCACTGTTCTCATCTGAGTCCTGGCTGAAAAGCTACTCCAGCTCCCAGCTTTCCAGAAGGCTCCATCCCAGGAATCCTCGCCTGCCATTTGGTTTGCTGATTTTAATCTCACAGGACTTTCTTACAGTGGCTCCACTATGCTGAACTGGCACTTGCTCCTAGAAGTGAGTTATTATTAAACTTGTAGGTCAATTGTGGCACTAACAACTCTTTGGAAGCTTTCAGCCACGGTGTACAATTTGCTGGTCTAATTAAATATTAATTCTAAGTGTTACATTCTGTGGCTAAGAGCTTTTATTTTCCATCATCAGTCTGGAAGAGAAAGAGGTTACAAGGCTAATTTAATCTTTCTTTTTTTTTTTTTTTTCCCCCCCCTAGCATTAAAGCTTAACTACACAGGCACAAAAACATCATTAAAGATGCAGTATTCCTTTTTATTATGATTATATTGTAATTAATCAAGCAGGTCTAAACAAAAAGATGTAAAATTAGATTCTGAAACTTCAAGGTTTTTAAAGTATACCAAAAGTTCATATAAAATCTTTCTAAGCAAACACTACATAGAAATGCGTTATTCAGCTATTTGAAAACCATTTGAGATGGGAAATACATATGCAGTAATTTAAATATAGAATAGTTTTACACAAAATTATTGTTCTTTGTTCTGAAATACAATAGACAACAGATAAAGCCCATATTTAATGCTAGGTTCACAGGACATTTTTTTCAAGAACTTGTATTTCTTCTTGTGTGAAAAATATAGTATTACTTCAGAGAAACAGTACTATCTCCCATTTTCTAACAGAATTACTTGCCTAAAGCAGATAACTACTTTGTTCTGCATTATTTAAAGTCACTCCTCTAATCTTAACTTATCAGTGTCCAAATAGGCTCAATACATGAGCCTCTTCCCTTCTGCTTCCATAACAGTTGTGTCCATGTCTGGACACTGGGCATTATATTAACTACTTAGTCCAGTAGCCAAAAGATTCCATATGCTTGAACAGATGACTATCTCCATACTGTGATGGGATATTTAACTGTTTAGGTCTAATATTGCAGTTGAAAGATTTAGTTCTAAATGTTACCTAATTTTTCAAAGTTTTCATAGTCATATTTTCAGATTATATAGATAAAATGCAAAATAAAATTGCAATGTTACATACACTCATTAACTTTTAAAGTTTAACATATTCATTTTGGAAAAGTGATTTTTTTGATTAAAAGACAGTGTGTTGATAAGATGGTGACAGGGATGTGTAATGTCCTAAAAAGTAAAATGTATTAAAATGAGAATACTGTTTTGGGCATGTAATTTTAATATACAATGTGACTGTTCATCATAATACAGCTAAGTCAAAGGCAATTCACATGTGGGTACAAAAACATGCCTCTGATGTATATTGTAGTCAGTTTTGAAAGGGGCGGCTGTTACCAAATCAGAAGTGGTAGAGCTTGAACACAGCCTGTTGGCAACCATGAACTTATTTTACAAAACAATAAAATCTACCTTATTTCTTCTGCAACTTGATTAGCAAATACTATCAATTATAGTAGAAATAATTGAAATAGAAACCAAAATTACGCACACAATTTAAATTTTGAATTGTATACCTCTCTGAACTCTCTATTACAGTTTTAAAGACGCTTTTATGGATGTCTAGAATATCCAAACTAGAATATTCATACCTGAAAACTATGTGGATAACCCAAGAATGCCTGTCATGACTTTCAGTATTTCTTTGTACACTTGCTGAACTGTATTTCTCACTTTCAACAAAAAGCTCCATGCAACATTAAAAAGCAAGTAAAAAACCCCTCAATATAGAAAACTATAAAGACCATTTCATCTTCATAGTTTCTATTTTGCAGAGAATTTTGAAAGTTTGCTTAACTATGATATAAAAACTACATGACATTTGATCTCAGTTCAAATTTGTGTGCAGCATCAAATACATTCAAAGGTAATTCCACATTTTACACTTCTGAATTCTCAGAAGTTAGAGTTCTAAGGCAGACAATCACTCTTAGCTCTTGTCATAGGAATAAAGATTTCAAACTGCGAAAAATTCACAAGCTATAGGAGTTCTCATCTTATAATCCTCTATTAGCAATGGATTCTAAAGCACTCTGTTGCTTGACTTCGAGTTTAGCTGCTAAATTACTCAGTGTGAACACAAAAGGCTATGGATGTGAAAAGCTTTGTTTCTGAATTTTTCTACACCCTAACATACAGTAACATATGCACTTCAGTGAATTCAAAGCAGCAAAACATTAATATTGTAGGAAATTAATTTTTTAACATACTGGATGAAATAATGAAAATACCTTGCTAAACAGAACTTGAGACTCTAAGGACAGGTTCTGTAACAGGACTTATTCATACTGACTTTTCATTAGTCAATTAATTTCCCTTGGTACATGCTGACTAATATGGTTGTTAGTCCTTACCAGTAATACAGCTTCAAGTTGAAAATAAAGGAGGGCTTTAATAAAAGTGTTACCCTTCCTCCCAGCAAAAATAATTATCTACTTAAAAAAATATCACTTAAGTGATAAAAAATTGGGAAGAACAGGAACAGAATGATGAACATTATTCAGTATTTTGGGGCAGGGATGTTCTTGGATTTACCAATTATTTCTAGTAATTAAAGAAAAATAATAAAATACAACAGGAGAATACTTTAATTCTAATATAGGGCTTTCGCAAGTATAAAACACTGGCGATGAAGTCCCTCGAATCACACTCTGTAGCACAAGAAGGTTGGGGGTTTTTTTACATTAGGTACTAAGCCACACAGAGTATCATACAGAAAGAGCCCTTACTTGTTTTTACAATATTACTTCAATTTGGAAAGTGTAACGACAACTGAAATCCCTTTTCAGTCTTCAGTCCTTGATCAATGCTAGATTTTAAAAGTGGAAGTAATTTTCCCTTTTCAAATGCACCATCTGATTTCATAGGCACAATGCATTTTCAGAAAGCAGTAGAAAGACTTGAAAAATAACCTTCCATCAACTATTTTAATCATACTCGTAAGTATCTCAATATTTATTACCTGACAGACAGTGTAAGATAAGAGTATGTTCAATCAGCAGAAAATATCAATCAAGTAAAACTTGTCACACATCATCTGAATAAAATTCATAATTGGATAAGTTTTTAGTGTCATTTTCTTGAAATCCTCTCCCAGAATAATGTATTCCTACTTTTGTGGTTGAGAAAAGAGAATTTTCTTTTTTCTTCATGCATTGTTTGCACTAGAATTTTCTCAATTAAACACAAAGAATCTGTGTTCTTTAGGGGACTACAATTTCTTTAAATTATTCTGAAAAAACTCTGTACACAAACAGATGTTTTGTAAATTTGTGTCTTTTACCAGAAGACTGAAGACATTCAGTGTCCCATCAAACTGGGTGAATGAGCATCATATTTGGAAAAACATAATTCAAAGTTATTAAATCCAAGACAATGAATAGCTAGAATAATGAAAGAGCCACATTGGTGGATGAGTACCACAGAGCAGAAAAGCATCAAGAACAAAATCACTGCTTAATGTTCAGTAGTCATCAGAGACCAAGCCGACATCAGAATGTAGGAAAACTGAACAAACAATAAGAGCATCATTGTATTATGTTACTGTAACAAAGTAAGCTATGACTAAAAGAAATGTGACTGTTCCAAAGCAGATTAAGGAGGCAGCATGAGGAAAAAAAGGAAAACAAGCAGAATACAGAAAAGATAAAATAGGGAGCCTCATATTATTGTCTCATCAGCCACGAACAAAGATATAATTTATGAAAAAGGTAAAATTAAACTTTCTGGAAAAGAAAGAAACCAGGCAGATTCAATTTGTGAAACCCCCTGTCACAGTACAACATGTGAAGCATTTGGCAAAATATGTAAAAGAAACCAATCTCAAACTATGTACAATTCCATATATATATATGCATTATTCATATACTACATATAAAAATATAACTAGTCTGGGTTGGAAAGACATTGTTTCTGTTGAAAATCAGTACTACCAAGTGTAAGTTTTATTTGTTCTTCACTGGAGTAACTAGTACTGGGGGCTGACTGAGACAAGATATGGTATCAGTCACTACTAAAAATAATTTTTTTTCAAGACAAAGCAGGTAAAATGAAACTATTTTTCTGTATATGTTATGCAGACAAAAACTTGATTAAAGTGGGATTTTGAACTTGTATTTATCTTCATGGAAATTATTCATGTGAGGAATTTACTTGCAGATCATCTAATCTAGTTGGGAGGCAAAAGGCAACACAGAAACAGTAGTTCAGGGAATAAATGTGGAATTTACTACATCTTGTGAAAAACTGTGCATTTTCTATGCCTTCAGTGTACTGACTTTAAGATTCAGAGAAAACATATGCTAGAACTTCCGCCGATGAAATTAAATACATCTACAGAAATGCACTTGGAAAACAAAAATCCCTCTCTCATTCTCTTGGAAAGAAAAGATATTTTCTTTACTTTTTTAATCCAGCGAGAAACCTCAGCAACAGAATGGTGAGTAGCTGGGTTGTGAGAATGTGAGCAGCTGCTGTTATTATAACTAAAGGTCTGTCTACGGCTTGAGCCTGAGAGACCACATGTTCGGCTGTCCTCTCATCTTGCCATCCTCACCAATTAACTATTAACATGGAGGGCTGTACACATGCTCTCAGGGGCTCTTTAACAGGCTTCTTGGAGAGTGGAACAACTACACAGCAGGGCTCTGGGAACTGAGTAATGTGGGGTATAAGGAACCCTCAGCAGCTTTGCTCCTCCTAATGACAGTTTTCTCCATGGTTTAGTGCTTAAGGAAGGGTACATGAAGTTTAACAATTTAAAAAAATATAATGCGCTCATTTGTTTAAGGCTGCTAAGAAAAGATTCTCGAAATAATGTTTCCTTTTTTTTTAATTCAGAATATTCTAGTACTTATTGTAAAACAATTATTTTAAAAATAAAAACTCAGCTAATTAAAAAAATGAGACAGAATTTCAATCCTAACTCCATACAGATTGATTTATATGGAATTCATAAACACAAAATCAATTTCCCAGGTAAGTTTGCAACAAACAAAAAACTTTCATCTTTCAGTTTGTTTCTTAGAGATGCTTCTAGGCTAAAATAGGATCTCACCTTTCATTGACAGAATATATAAAAAAAGAATACAATGAAGCCTACTGTATCTCCCAACTACGGACAGGTAATTCCAATGTGTAAAAAGAAGGTTGTTAGCTTTACATTCACAAATTCTATTCATTGCAATAAAGTTCACCTATCAACCTTTTTGAAGGCAAACTGCCATCTAATATTTAATAATAGCTAAGTAAGGAGACAGAGGTTTGCACCTCAAGAGGAATATTCATACAACGTTGTGTTATCAGCTGTCAGCAGCTTCTGATTTTGCAGTTGGGAAAATTACTTTGATACCATAACTGGTTTGTTCCTGGTCCCAACACAAGAGGATATTAGAAGTAAAGAGTAAAGCTGTGTGTTTCAATTCCTGGCTTTAAAAACAACATCACACATCATCATAATGAGCCTGACAGATGCAGACAGTGAACTGAAATGTCTTGTATTAAACTCTAAACAGCGTTCTGATGGCAGTGGAAAAGCGCATAGGGCTGTTGTAAAAAAAATAAAATTCAGAAAGTGATTACTAGCAGGATTCTCTTTGTTTTTTTATAGTTTCTGAAATTTTGACAGATTTTCAGAACTTAGGGAAGTATAGAAACCCTACATGAAACATGAAATTATGTTTTAACTTTACCCTTCAAACAGTTTTCAAAATGTCCAAAATAGCATTTATTTTCTTATCACAAACTTTAAATTTTTGCTAACTGATGTGTCAGCTATGACATACAGCAAAGACAGCATTCCTACCTGGATAAGGTGAGAGGGCATTGTGATGATGCAGGCTGACAGAGATTTTCTGAGGAGGCCACGGAGAACATACAGAAATTTTGTAAGGCTATGAATATCTTCAGGAGTATCACTGCTACAAATGTCATCACCCCACAATATGGAACCCAGGCTCTGAATTCCTATCCGCAAAATATTATTCTGTTTTTTCTATTGGAGGTGGAAAAAAAAAAAAAGAAAAAAAGGCACTTGTTATTTTTTAAACATTAAGAGGAAAATGTCATGTAATAAGTTTTGGAGCATCTCTCCTATGATGAAAGGCTGAGAGAATTGGGCTTGTTCATCCTGGAGAAGAGAAGGCTCCGGGGAGACCTTATAGCACCTTCCAGTGCCTGAAGGGGCCTACAGGGAAGCTGGAGGGGCACTTTTTACAAGGGCCTGTAGTGACAGAACAAGGGGTAACGGGTTTAAATTGAAAGTG
>NW_010236551.1:96218-137022 GCF_000690775.1 Eurypyga helias
CCTGGAGAAGAGAAGGCTCCGGGGAGACCTTATAGCACCTTCCAGTGCCTGAAGGGGCCTACAGGGAAGGGGGGGGACACACACGACACACTTTTTACAAGGGCCTGTAGTGACAGGACAAGGGGGAACGGGTTTAAATTGAAAGTGAGGAGGGTTAGATTAGATATCAGGAAAAAGGTCTTCATGGAACGGGTGGTGAGGCACTGGGACAGGTTGCCCAGCGAAGCTGTGGATGCCCCATCCCTGGAAGTGTTCAAGGCCAGGCTGGATGAGGCTTGGAGCAACCTGGTCTAGTGGGAGGGTGGCCTGCCCATGGCAGGGGGGTTGGAACTAGGTGGTCTTTAAGGTCCCTTACAACCCAAATGATTCTATGATTTTAAATTTAAAAAAGTACAATTTACAGAATTCATAACAATAATAATCATATAGTTCAAGTAAACATAGCATAATCTCAGAGGATCTTGATAAAAATTACAAATGGAGTAGCATTTTTTTCACTAACTGGATATCATTCTATGTCTGATAAGCAAGTAGAAGTGCAAGAGAGCAAGGAAATACCAAAAGCTAATTTGCATTTTGTAATCAGCTGAATGTCAGTATAGTCTGACAGAAAACACAAAAATACCACAATTTTTCATGTCCTTTCATGCAAAAGAATCTTTTCTCCCAACTTTAAGGAAGGGCCTGAGAGTAAGCAAACACAACTTCTCCCTCTATTTTCAACTTTCTACTGTGTACTTTCATAACCTATTCTGCCTGTTTGCTTCGTTTCACTTTTTCTGCCAGTTCGAAGTGCCCAGGGTTGGTGGCCTACCTCACCACTGCAAGGCCCTTCCACTGTTTTCAAAGTTTCATTAAGTATCATCTACATTCCTGTCAGCTCCCTCCAACTAACGAGGGACGGGTTACCCACAGCTATGGAGAAAGAGTCTGATGGAGACATCAGCAGACCGTCTCTTCAGGACTACACCTTTCTGAACGTCCTTGAACTGAGTGTTTCTGGGTCTGCTTTAGTGACCTACTGGGTACTACAATCAAAGCTGTTTTTACATGTAAAATCCTAAACTGCCCTGGTGTTACCGACCCAAAAGTTGCTGCCCTGCAGCACGGTGGCAGAACAGCTTCTAACAGGCAATGGCTAAGATAAAGCCCCTCTTCTGAAGGGGAACATTATGAACCCAGAGTTGTAATTTGTTTAAGCAAAACTAAAACGTCATCTCTCCTGATCAGAAATCTCATTTCTGCTTATCTGATGTGACCTTTCCTGGTGATCATTGAGAAGGATTTTAGGTATATTTACTGTCATCATCTGAGAGAGACAATAAGCACCTTTGTTGAAAGACTTCCTGTGCAAGGTGATTGATGATACATTTCTAGAGTTCAGAGTTCATACTTTAAGGCAGTTTTACATATATACATATTTCTACATATCTTATACATTTATACATATTTTACATATATATATATACACATATATGCATATATTTATATAAAAATACCAGTTTAGGTAAAGAAAAGCATCCAGGTACTTTTAATTACAACGAAGTGCTTTGATAAACTGATGAGCAGTAACTATCAAGCACAAAACATTCCAGAGCTGCTCTGGAAATCCAGAGGAAAGGTTTTGACAAGAGGCTACTTTTATAAATACTTCCTTCTCCATACTAGGGATACAGACCCTCAGTTGTGAAACAGAGTTAGTACCACATGATTCTGCATTTATCCAACTCTCACGGCTTACACAGGGAGTTCATCTGCCAATCTGCTTACAATCGCTGTGAAAGTGATACATGTTTTAACTGGCAGATTCGGGCTTTGCAGGATTTTAGGCTTTACTCATGTCAAGTTAACTTTTTACACTACCTTATGAAGGTCTGGATAACAGTACAGGATAATACAACACAATTTGACTTCTCTGTAAGATATTTGCTAGGCTTGGATGTTCAGACTTTTAAAAATAATAGGAAAAATAGAAGCTAGTCTGATATTCTTTAGTGATTTCTAATCAGAGCAGACTCATGCACTTCTTGATGTGTGTTTAAGCAATGGTAGAGTATCAGGCATTTAATACAACTATTTTACCCAGATGTAATGGATATTGATCATGCAGACAAAGTGTTCTGGTATTTCATTTTAGAGCAAACATACCTAAAACTGACAGAAACTTCTGCAATGAGAAAAATATCAGTAAACACAACACACAGAGAAAAAACTGTATATCAGTTCTCTTATTGGATAAAGGATGACAGGTGCTTGTTTCACAATATTAAATCATAAGAGTTGTAAAAGATAAAGCGATTCACACACAGATAATATCAGATGTGTTTGCTTTGGATTTCTACCACTGTAATTCTGTTAGGACCACAAGGCCCTGACAAACGGCTTATTCCATAACTGAAATATAAGTGTAAGTCTAACACTCTATACCAACAAGCCTGCAGTACAGAGTAAGGTAACTTTTTTTTTGGAGATATATCACTAGATCTTTTATACTCCCATTTGTTTGGATCTTTTACGTTTTTCATGTAATTTTTGTAACAATGTTTGCTTTGACAGCAAGAATTCTGATTATGATGAACTCCAAGCAAACAAAAAGCCAATCTCCTCTTACTTTATTATCCTGAAAGCCGCCCAACTTGAGCTCCAAAGTATACCAAAAAAGTGTTACACGAAAAAAGTAGCCACAAATATCTGAAAGTTTTACCAGTCTGGTTAAAGTTTTCCTTTGAACCCAGATGCAACAAGCAACACATTTCTAGACCTCCAGAGTCAAGAGATTTTGGAAGGACTATCCTTCACAGTATGAAAAATGAAGCATTAATGGCATCAGCTTCTGTCATTCACAGAAAGAGATTAATGGATCTACCTGAAGCCAGTAACTAAGTCTCTTGAAAGTTCAGTACCTCCCTGCTACATTTTGGCCCTTGCAGTTTTCTTCAAACTTCCTGAAAGCCACTGTCAATAGGACCCACCTAAGGGGGAGAGGATTATTTGGAGGGGAAGAGCATACATGCACAAACTTCTCTGATGCCTGTATTATTATTATACATAGGAAAGGACACAGGTCCAGAAGAATACAGGCTGCTCCTTAGTTTACAGTCTTCCTATCTGGCTACTTAAAAAGTACTTCTGAAGTCTCAGCAAACAGAAGGGGATATGGAGTAGCAGAGTGGAGAATATCTCATAGATATGGAAGTTAAAAAGATCCAAGGTGTGTTCTGGGCCAGAAAAATATGTCTGGAGTTGAATGTAGTTAAGAGGTATTATTATTACCATTACTGCTTCTAAATGTACAACTTTTGAGTGTATGAAGAAAGATGATGCATGGGGAAAAGAGGAATCTTAAAAGAAAGATACCACTCCAGGAGACCATATGCATTATCTTCCTTGAAACAGAAACAACTATGCAAGCACTAATGGTTTTCTAGATGGATAAACTGGCTTGAAAAAGGACTCTCTTTCAAACTGTTAAAAGTTTTACCTCAGAAACCTATCCGTCATTTAGCAAAAATAAATTTGTCTGAGTTCAGTTGCTTTACTGACACTAGTAAGGCATTTTGAAGCAATGAACAGCAAGTACAGAAAATAACTCCCTACGTTGTTTAATTTTTCCTTGCTTGCATGCAAAAAATCAAAAAATATTGACTCTTGCCAACCTTTATTTTCAGGAATATAGAAAGGTGCTGATTTCCCATCAGCCCTAACTTGTAAGAAAAATCAGAAGCACCAGCCTAATCTCTGCAGTAGGAGGCTGTTTGCTGGCTGAAGGTTGGCAGGGTGTGTGTTTCGCTCGGCGCTCCTCTCTGCAGCCGGCAAGCTCTTGGGCTTCCACAGGACCTGTCACTGTGCGGGAAGAGCATCTCTGCACACGGTACCCTACAGTAGGATGACATGCCTGTTGCCATGGCTACTGCAGCGAGTGGGGAGAGGTGCCTGTCAGGGACCAATTTACTACTCCAGACTGGCAGTGCCACTGCCACCGAAGGGAAGGCAAGCTTGCCCATAAATCTCAGCAGAGCCAAGCACTGAGCACAAATAACACACAAGTGTTCTATGCAGGTAACGTTGCTAAAACATACTGTTAGACATGAAAACATCCATTCCAGCATCATCTTCCTTGCAAAAGGGGATTTTAGAGATTTTCCACTAGTAACAGTGCAGAGTCTTGTATTATACCCTTTGAGGTTCTCCGGCATCTATATTAATTAAAGTCTACTGTGGTAATGTTTCTATTCTACAACAATAAAGATAATTACCTATCAACTAAGCATCAATATATACATTTTTTTTTCCCCCATCAACTCCAAAGGACTCATGTATTACTGAGTATGAGAAAGAATAATAGATAGGGCACTGCTCAAATTAGAATAGGGCTTTCAGCCTACGTTGTTACGCTGAAAACGTTCTTGATTACCCACACCATGATTTCTGGAGGACAGAGATCTTTAGGAGTTTGGTAAGCTGTTTTGATTTGTAAGGTTGAAACAGCATTTGTATTTCTTTACTTGTGTTTCAATGCTCACTACATAAAGATGCACACCATTGAATTAATTAAAAAATTCATGCCACTCCAGTTAAAACAACATTGAAAATATCTTAAAGTTTAAGAGTAAATGTTCTGTCTCAAGAATTTTGAACACATCAATGCTAAAGCAAGAGTTTAAAAAAAACATAATGTAGGAGAAAATGTGTTTTCCTAAATTACATTATATTTGGCAATCCATTTATTAGCTAATTGCACAGAATACACATTTTACTAATGTTGGTTTATAGTTTTCTCTCACACTGTCTACATATCTGTAACAGATAAAAGCTCCAAATGCACATTAAAATATGAACCACACTATTTAATTTGCTTGTTTACTTTAGCAATGCTTAGAAACAGCTTTACTTGTTATTTTGTCCAAGACCTCCTTCTGCCACCCTTGAAAATTCAGAAAATAATGTTAGTTACAGCCTTATAAGAATGTATGAGGGTCTTCGGTACCTGGGGATCAGAGCCATCAAACCCTTCCTGGTAAATGATCTTCTGAATGGACTGCAGCAGCCGTGTGTAAGCACTGTTCATATTACTGTTGGTAAGAAGAAATAGTTTAGTAACACATTTTAATACTCTCCTATATGTCTCTAGCAGCTGTATTAAAAACAAATATAAGCAGATGCAGCTTTCAGTCCAAAAGTGTCAAATAGAAAAATGTATAAGAGAAGAAAAATCCTAACCCTCTTTGAATAAAGTTGACATTATAAGCAGTTGTGATTGCTTCATGTTAACTAGTTCAGTGCTCAGACATCTAGTGAAAGCTAAAACCTCTAGAGATTAAGATAACTTAATTATGTCAGGCTCACTTACATCTAGAAGATTAATGATTTAAAGTACCAACTTAAAGTTGAAACCATTACAGGAAAGTATTAATCTTCTGTAACTGACGAGGATCTAACTAATTGTCACTCCAAGTACAATCTTGTACTCCAAATACTCTGTTCATCAATACCATGATGAAGAGTTGAGTTTCTAAAGTCAAAACCTAAAGTTTTCGACTAAAACTAAAGTTTACTAAAAAACTTTCATGCATACAACCGCTACAACAATTAAACCCAACAAAAATGAAAAAGAAAACATTTTTACAATAAGAAGTTCACGTAGTTAATATGTTCTATTTTTTTTTGGTACTGCACCGGAGTACAAGATACATTCTGCTATGCAATGGCTCCATTGGTAGCCATACACTACAGGCGTGATTTCTGCTTTATTTGCATGGCCACAGAATCCTGAGGTAGAATTTCTTCTATGAATTATTTAGAAAATATAAAATAAAATAATAATAAAAAAAAACCTGGCAGCTAAAAATAGATTCAAGCAGACTTAATACCAAATGAAAGATCAGCAAATCGCCCTGTCAAAGTCTTAGAAAGTCCAGTTCCTGCAGGTCCAAAACACTTCTTCAGATACCCGTCCACAGGCTAACACATACAATGGACAGAAAAACCTAATCTTTACTTTAAAAAAGCAAGCCAGTTGTTCACTTTTAAGAAAGACATACTGTTTTCTAAATCCCATAGAGCATACTGCCTTGTGTGTCTGGATGATGTAGGTTCCTCACTGCAGCTGAGAGTTTAAGCCCTTCCATCTTTTCTAGCTACAGCATTTCCTTCTAGACTCATAAATTACCATCCAGGCTTGTGGGTTCAAACTTCTTGTGTACTTCTTGGGAAATAGGACAGGGTATTTTGAAAATTTTGCCTCTAAAAATGTTCTCACTTGCTCCAAACATTTTATATGTCTGGTCTAGTAACAGCCCATATTGGAAGGTATCTTGAAAGATCACCTGGTCCAAACATCAATGAAACTATTTCTGCTACTTAAAAAGAGCCAAAAATGTTATTGAAATATATTTTACTAATGAATACCTAAGTAAGCCTAAATAAACATGCCTTCATACTTTTGTACAGAAGAAAACTTTTCTGAGAAGCACTTGAGTTGCAAATATCTCTCTTTTACACCATTGCTTTAACTCAGAATTCTACATTTCCTTCAGGAAAAAAGCATCATACCCTGTCCATACCCTGTCAGAATTAAAACAAACAATCCATCAAAAAAAGATTTGTAACAAAGAAAGAATTAAAGAAAGTAATGTAATGCACTTTTTTTTTTTTTTTGAAAAGTAAAACCAGGTGCTCTTCTAGTCCTGGCCAAAATATTAATGGTTTACTTGAATTTTAACCATGCTATGTAAATAAGGACATGAAAAATATTGTGGAAACAGTATAAAACCATGTTGCATTACCCTTCTGGCAATGTTTGTCATAGTATTTAAGGAAGGAAATAAGGTATTTTTTATTTTCCAATTTCCAGTCTTTTTTTGGCTTTGTTACTCAACACTATTTAATTCTGATAATGAATTTAAACAATTCCTTCTTTACTCTTTTTTTTGTTTAGCAATTTAGTAATGGATAAAGCAGGAGCTGGCAAGAAGGTATCCCGGTTACAACGGAGCCTCTGACTTCTCTGTTGATAGTTTCTAAGCAGTTAACAAAGGTTAGGCTATCAGGAGTATGACAAATAGCCTTATTATGTATAAGGAGACCCCATTAGGCAAGACAGTTAAACCTGTTTTATCTAAATTTATCGGTAAATCTAGACTCCAGGTGATTTGTTTCTCTTTTTCAAAAGCACATACGTTCTTAAGGCAAAACTTAAGAGCAATATTGAAAAACTACAGCTTAATTATTTTAGTTCCCTTGATTATCAAACTTTCTTTTTGGTAATTGTAACTGAACAACAAAGACAGAAGTGAAGTAAGTGGGATAGAAAGTAAGCCTTTTCTGCAATGCACAGAGTTATCACAGAGGATATTTCTGCCTTCCTGTTAAGTACCAGCTTTAGCAATGCCACCAAAAGGACACCAGAATATCCTAGCAACCACAACTGGAAAACAGTTGCTGTCAGCTGCACAGCCCCGTTAACCTGGTCCCAGCATCAGGGCCAGGACGTGACTGCTCTTCCCTAACATAAAAAATAATGAGATAAGAAAGAAGTGGTTTATGCCTTCTTTTGTCACCAAACACCAAGTCCCATTTACTACTTCCTTTAGGAGAACTGATTTCCCAATCTGCTTTCAATCAGTGTTTTTCATGGGGCAATGAACTTCTACCCACCCTGAGTGATTATCCAAAAGGCGACCCTGTAATCTATTTTAGCCATCAGGTACCAGAACTACAGAAAGGAGAGCAAACACAGTACTCCTCATCTCCCTCTCTCAAAGAGCAGATACACACACGTGTGCAGAAACACAGGAAAGCAAGGAAAGATCGATCTAAACTTTAATGTGAACAAATGACGTATATAACCTCCAAATCTGATATTGAAAGGCCAGTCAATACCTTACTTCTGTCTAATCAGGCAACGAATCTCCTTTCCTTGCAGGTTCATAAAAAAGCCAAATGCTTGTGTGGATAGGAAGAGAGGGACTTATGGATAGATACACATGATTTCTAAAAAGGGCCAAGAGTTTCTGCCACAGATAAAGCTTTCCCATCTCTGATCCTGCAAGGGAAGCACTGTAATTATCTTGCAACAGACATCAGCTACAATTACAGAAGCAGTTCAGCCACTGGAGAACAGTTTAAACCAAATAGGTTTCTTAATGTAATGCTAGAGAATTAGAAGCATCAAGAAGAGTTGGTCATTTTTTCAAATACATGGTTCTTAGGTCATTATGAACATAGGACCTTTGCTCATTAATAGATGCAGCGCTGTTTTTCAAAGGATTGGACAATACATGGTCACTATACTCACTGTGTCTGTTAGGAATGAGTATAAACTGTACAGGAAAATGGGGTACATTACTCTTCCTGTATATTTTCTGCTTTAACCATTACTAGCTTGGCATTGCAGAACATAAATCTTGTGACCTCAGTATAGAACGTGTATGTTGGCCTAGGTACACTTTCCACGACAACTACGTAATTTAAGGTGCCTCTTCAATGGCTGTAGTTGCAGAACTGTAACAATTTATTTCAGCCTGAACTTAAACCATGCTGTACTCTGCTACATTACAAATAGAATGGATCAAGCTAGCTAAAATAATGTGGAAGCATTTTGAGAAGAGGGAATGTCCCCCCGATAATTGCTAATTTTTTGTGACTTTCGATACTGTAAAGAGGTATCACCCATCAACAACAATACCATTTACTTATGGAAAATCATATACTAGGCAAAACTATCAGTTTCCACTTCCTCCTCAACCACAGTATTAGTGACAAAAGCAAAACATTCTTAGATTTAAAAAAAAAAAAAGGTCCACACCACTGATTTTGGTCTGCACTCAAAAAAAAAACGACTGAAGAACAAATCTCATTCAGCAATGTCTTTACTGATACGTATCTTGCAAAGTGTACTCATCAGAAAGTCATGAAATCTTTCACAAACATCCCACAATACATAGCCTACTAACATTTCAATAATGAAGTATCCTCTTTCTTAAAAATGCCTCCGTATTTTTGAAGATTTGTCAGCTTTCATAAATTAAATTGAACAAAAGACAAACATCACCCATTTTTAGAGATCTCTGAATTTTAAGTAATTTTTGTAACTTTTTGTAACTTTTTCTTTATAGTGTAGTTCCTGCCAGGCTATTAGTACTTCTTTTGTGGTACTGTCAGCCTAGTAGATTACGGAGATATTGCACTGCTATACAGGAAAGTAGCACTATGCCACCAGGTGTTTTTTAGCTACGCATCTAAGACCATGGTCTGTGAACCTTATGTTTAAGGAATTACATCCTCTAAGTGGAGGCATGCTAACTAGCCATGTCCATGCTCCTACTTCACTGTAAAACAGAGCAAAAGAGCTTAGCTCAAGCTCCCCGGGGGACATGAGACAAAGACGAGCTCTAATACAAATTGTTGGCTCCCAATGGAAGGGTTAACTCTGACTATCACTGTCTAGTTAATCAAGAGCACAGAAATTTTTACTATTCTATGACATACTTAAGTTATCTTTAGAAGCCAGAAGCATTGTATTGATTTTCCAAACAGTAATGACAACAAAATAATATCCTTTCCCTCCCCTTTTATAAACTTTCTGTAATGAAATCATCCTGACAGGATTGTAAGCATGTTTTTGTTTCCTGAGAAAAGAATGCTTCCTGCAGAATTTCATCAAAGTATCTGTAAAAAATACAGCAGAAGCCTGTTGGGTTTCTGTGAAAGCACAAATGTTTTGAGAGCAATGAAATAATTGGTAACATTCATACTTAGTATTGGATTTAATACACTGTGACTAATGTGTATTAAAGAATCACAGAAGATAGGGATGAAAAGGACCTCAAGAGGTCAGGTAGTCTATCTTCTTGCCCCAAGGCAAGATGAACTACATCTAAACCAGCTCTGACAGATATTTACCTAACTTGTCCTTAGAAATTTTCAGTGATGGAGATTCTACAATACTCCAAGCCTGTGTCTGCAAGGCAACTTCTTGTGCTAATCATTAGAAAAATACCTCCTTATTTCCAGCCTGGTTTTCTGCTACTGCAGTTAGCTGCAGCCCATTACTGCTTGTCCTACCTTCAGCAGACAACAGAGTTAATACCCTCTGGATGTCAGTTTTTAATGTGCTTCAAACCTCTGCTTTAACTTGTGTAAGGACTTCCATTCTTCCGTCACGGGCCATACAGCCCAGTTTGAGATGCACACCCAACTTCACAACCTTCTCTAACTGATCCAGAGTTTTCTTGAAGGATGCTATCAAAAACTGAACAGCTTTCTTGGCATGTCTTCCACATTAAATTCCAGTTTATGACATCATTGCTTTTTTAATTATGCTTTTTGGTACCAGTCATCACACAACACTGCCAACATAATTTATGTCCAAGATACTTTATTTGTTCAATTAATTATTCCTACTAGCAGGATATACTGCATGTCTTCACTGGATTCCATATAGTTTATTCCGGATCCACACCCTAAATATTTTTGAATTCCAATTCTGTTATCTAATCTGCATGCAATTATTCCTTCCACTTTTCCCCAAATTTGACATTAGGACCGCAATGAAGATTCCCTTTGCTGAGGATACGTAACAAGACAAATTGGTACTAGACTATTACCAGACCCAACAGTGGGATAAAGCCTGGTACTTCACTCAGGTTCAATTGTGACTCAGTGACAGCTTATTTAGAAGATAAGGATTTAACAATCAACATGACAAAAAGAAAACTGTCAAACCAGTCTATGTCCCTCCTTTGACATGATAACAGACTTTATCAATGGAGAATATCTCCCATTTTATTTTAGAGCCTTTTGACTCTACCCCAGTTGAATACCCATAAGCAAACAAAGGAAACACATATTGGGTGAAACTACCCTGGAATCTTAAAAATAGATTATATTATTTTTACTGGTAATTTTTGGACCACTAATGTTATCCTGCAGATTTCTTCACTTTTCTTCTCCTTAAAGACAGGCATTGCTTTGGCCTTTTTGACTTTGTGGAACTTTGACAATTCTTTATGTTTTTCCAATTAACTTCATTAGGTCCCAGCTTGAAAACATTTATGTATTTTCTAACCTGTTCTTTCCTACACAAATTTGGTAGTCCAGTTTGCTGATATTAACTGTGCTAGGTGCAGATCAATTTGGCAATCAGGTAACGGGAGAAGCAGCTTTTCTCCACTTCCATAATTTTTAAGAACTCCAGTTATACAACACTGACAAACTGAAGCTGAAATTCTAATTCAGTGTATTTTTTAAATGTGTGTCAAAATAGAATGACTGTAATTATGGGAAGCTTAAATCTTCCATTTCTCTACAGAGAAATGAGCTTTATTTCAGAGGCTGCAATTCTGAAAAATTCTTCTTCCCACCTTGCCTTAACCTTGACCTAGTGCAACATTTTTATATAGGTAATCCAAACCCAGTGGTGTTTGTGGTCAGGAAAGACAATAATCAAAGTTAGAAGACTTATAGTGTGAGTGAAGAAAGAGACGTACACACCTCTTCACAGTTCCCACAGAATTCTGCCTGAGCATTCATTATTCCCAGTGTGTTCTTTGTTCCTCCCTGTCCCTTATCACACTGCACTGTGGTCTAAGAGAACAATGTTTAGAATGGTGGTTGTCTGTTACCCCAACACCTGCCTTTACTCACAACAATACAATTCTTTCATTTCCTCAGGAGTGGCTTCTCAAAGGAGAACCATGTTGGGGTGCAGGGAGAAGAAAAGGAGATAAGCCTTCCAAAATCCATCTTAATTTCATAGAATCATGAGATGGTTTGGTTTGGAAGGGACCTTGGAGACCATCTAGTTCCAACCCCCCAGCCATGGGCAGGGACACCTTCCACTAGACCAGGTTGCTCCAAGCCTCATCCAGCCTGGCCTTGAACACTCCCAGGGATGGGGCATCCACAGCTTCTCTGGGCAACCTGTGCCAGTGCTTCATCATGTTCCTGACCTCATCACTCTGCTCTACAGATTTGCCGAGCAAATGAACTAAATCTAATCTTTCTGTTAGATTAAAACTAGAAAAAAGTATAGAATTCACATGGTAAGAATGATGGAACTTTTATCAGGATAACACAGAAGGAAAATATCAGTGTTAAGCAGGGCTTATAAAATCAAATGCATAAAAGTTAAAGTCCATTTCCTATACTATATATGAGTTAATTTTATACTAATGTAAAATGTACAAATACTTGACAGCCATATAGTTAGTAGAATTACGACCACAGTCATGAGACATTCTAGTTAGCTAGAGAAAGACACAAAGGGAAGTAAATTGCCCCTTAAAAAACCAAATCAAAACAAAAGACATAATATATAATGTTGGTTCAAATATTTACTATAGAAAGAATAAAATGTAAGTGCACGTAACACAGAAACAAATTACTAAGAGGCTTTGCTTTTGCTTTTCTACAGCTCTAAGTGGGGTGCTTCATACTGCACTTCTTCATACTGCACTTTGGACTGGATGATCTCTAAGGTCTTTTCCAACCTAGTGATTCTATGATTCTTCCATAAATCTCAGTTTTTATATTTGAGCGTACTGTAATGAAAATCAATCACAATAAAGCGTATGGCACTACTACTTCCAGTAGTTGGCCCTATACATAGGGATCTATAGAACTAGGTATTATGTAAATTGACTGGGCCTAACAAAGAGACTGCTAGCCCATATTTGATGTCTCACTTGACTTGAAATGTCTCCAAGAAAGACACAATGGATATGTGTGCTACAGGCTAATATGTGTGTTTGTTACTGTCACTCATTTTCTCTTGGTCTTCCTTAATCCATTACTGATAGACATGAACTGTAACAACTCAGTCAGAGAAGAGTTTATGATTTTCTCTGGAATTAGGAGTGTTGTGTAAGACATAATTAGTGATTGTAATTCTATTCACAGTATTTTCTATTTTCCTTAGGTGAAGCGATAGGATGTAAGAAGTAAAAGACACATAATAAACTAATTTGATACAACATTCTAAGCTATGTAGGTCAAGCGTGGCCTGTTTTCTTAGCCCTAAAAACTTTATGGATATCTTCCTAAGCCTGATAGCCACCTGACACACACATCTCTGAAAGCTGATGGGGCATGGTGCTCAGGGAGTGGTTTACAGACAGACAGTAACAGTTTTCCCCAGTCCCCACACTCAGCTGTCAGTTGGGCTGGACTGAACATGCAGCTGTGTCCTAGGCTGTCCTAGTAATGTCTGCCTTAATTGTCCCTGGCAGCTTGCTTCCTCCCACAGCTGGGGAGGCAGTATACTGAGCTGTCTCTGTGCTACAGCAGCTTTGTGGCCAGTCGTGGCACATAGCACTGACACGAGAACCACAGCTGAACAGCTCGTGAGCCATGCATGGCTACAAGATTTTCACACCAAGTGTAGAAGGAAAAAAAAAATACTACTAATATGAAGACAAAATTTGGACACACAATTGAATCATGTGGTATTACGACTTACCATGTTTTCACTTTACTCTGTAAAGACAGTTCTTCAGGAAGGTAAAAACTGTGCCATTTTATGGGCTGAAACTGTTCTGGAGACATTGTTTTAGAGACATCATAATAATGGCCAAACTTTGTTGATGTTCTCGGGCTGGCCTGTGGAAACAACAATGGTAATTACAATAACCTATTAAATTATTAACCCCACAAAAAATCCCTAGCAATACACTTGAAAGAAACCTCTGGGGGTTCTTCCCATTCAGCATACGCTTCAAGTAGAACATTATAACATTTATCACTAAGTTTTTGATCCCCTGTTGACATTCTCTAATGTGAATTTTTCACGCAGAAATCAACCCTTACTGTTCCAAGTTGCATCACAAAACTGCAGTCAGATACTTAAGAATGTATTTTTGCACATGTTCTAGACATATGGTGACAAATTTCCAAAGGGCAGACATATGACATGTGCAGACCATGACATGTTCCACCTAACTGATTTTTCAGTATCTGGGAGTTATAAGGCACCAAAGAAACACTTTGTTTCACTAAAGTAATGTTTCACTTCCTTTATGACCACTAAGAAGTGGTCATAAAGGAAGTGCCTTTATGCCACTGCCTCTTCACATATCTGATTTTAATAGAGAATTGGAAAAAAGAGGAAATAGTTAAAAACTACTTTTAATTTCTGGAATTTTGAATAAACAGCAGGTTGAGCATTACACAGACATTACACACAGTAACCATGGTTTACTATAATGAAGATAGGTTTTTATCAACTCTCAATTTTGGGTATATAAAGCCCCTGAAATTTAATATAAACCATAGAAGGAATTACACATTTTGAATACGTTTTCCTAGTAAATAAACAGACGAAATGAATGCATACTTTTGTTCCACATTGATAAGAGTATGGCATGCAACCTTCAACATGATTTGAATTATTACGTGGCTAAAAAGCCTTGGACTGTTTTAATATGCAGTATTCAAGCATGTAGTAGCTGTCTGCTGCAGGAATTGAACTGTTAGATGAAGAGCAAAAACTGCTCTTCACCTTGTCTACCCTTCCCATTAAAAAGAAAAGCTATCCTGGAAAGAACCGTCAAGCAGAGTAAACCTCCAAGGCATGTAAGTTTTATGCAGGGAAAGAAAACACTTGGCACAAATGTAAACCACTAGATAGTATTTTTAATGTACATACTGTAAAGTAGCAGCAGATACCAAAGAAATATCAAAATTGATCTTATGTTATGGCCCAAACACCACTGTGCTCCTTATCGGATCAGATTATCTCTCATTAACTGTTCTAGCTCTTCCAAAAAAAAAGAATAACTAAACAAGTTTTGTAATGTAATCAAAACCACAATATTTCTAATGGGTAAGATGCCTGGACCGAGAAAGGTGCTGGATCCTAGACCTCTTACAGCAGCTTTGCAGGTCAAAAGAAACATCACCTATTAGTTTATTTTGGGGACAACTACCCTAAGCCTACACAGCAGCCGAATTGTACACTGTACAGTGCACAAATGAGTAACAATATTTTTAAGTAATTTTTAAGTCCATCTCCCAACTCCAAGAGGTACTGCTAAGCTGAATCATCCAGAAGAGCTAACAGCCACCTCACATATTAAATGATCAAAGTATTAAAATATAATGAAATAACTCAACAGTAGTGAAGATGAGGCAGAAAAGGTAAGAGCCGAAAGTAAGATGTTGAAGACACTTTTTATACTGCAGAACAGAATGCCTTTTAAAGGTTCCGAAGAGGAGCTTGGATTGGTAGGTAAACTGAAATGCTATTTTCTCTGCAATTGAAAGTATGGAATTAGTTTTGAAAAGTGACCAGAAATGCCCGCAGTAACTTCAAAAGTTTCTCAGTAGGTTCTGTAACAACTCAGAACATTCTATAAAAGGATTTTTCTTTTAAACAGGTCAATATATACAAGAACAATAGAATAACCAAACTAACCCCAAGCTTTTCATTAAAACAACCCATTAGTTTTTAATTTAAAAAACCCACAGATTTGCTCATGCATATCTAGTCATAAGAGGCAGAGCAGTTTTTCCTCAACAAAGTCAGTGTTACCATTTATGTATCAGCACCTGATTTTTAAAGAAGGAAGTCCAACAAAACATAACAATCTATCAAAACCGAAATATTTTTATGTAAAATGTAACTCTATTTAAAACAAGGATTCTGAAAGCAATTTAAACAGGGGCTGTTCTTTGGCCTATAATCTATTCTTTATCCGGATTACAGATCAGAATGTTTTTACTGCAATCTCTGCCAGAGCTCATCTTTTTATTGTGTACTTCCAAGCCCCCTCAATGTTTTAGAAAGGCCTTGACTAACTGAACTTTGATCTGATGTCTTCATTGAGAAAAGCTCCAGGTTGCCCATTTCAGATGCAAATCCTTACTGAGGCCCAATAGAGTTTAGTAAAGACAGCAAAAAAGAAGAAACAAGAAGTTTCCAGGATCCTCTTTGAGAATCCTGAGGCACATTGGTGTCCTTAATCCACCCTGCTGCATGGATTAAGGTAGGTGATAACCTCTCTTGATTCAAAAGAATAAGCACAGTGCCTACAAACTGGGTGGAGACTAGGATTTGGCTATAATAAAACACCATGCAATAAAAGCTCGGTCTATGTCAGAAGCCTGTGAATAGATAGGCCTCAATGTAGTGCATTCCCAGGCTTAGCGGGGAAGCTTGCAAAAAGCCTACCTGAATCAAGTAAGCATGAATAATCTGCCTTAGCAGAACGACCATGGAGAGTGCGAAGCAGAGACTTTCCATTCCTCTTAAGTTTGATCTGATAAATTTATTAGTGGATTGGAGGCTCTAGCCTGTTCTTTCCTGGATTCCTATTTTGCACAAGGAGAAATACACTAAATTGTCAGTGAACAGAGCGTGCTTTTATAACACCGTCTGCTGTTAATGTTTCTAATTGCAATACTAATGTGCTAGAAATCTCAGATTTGGGATGAACCAAGGCAGAAAATTGATTTCATGCTGTGACAGTTTATATATTGCCCCAAGAACATAAGCAGTTCATTCAAAAAAAAAAAAAAAAAAAAAAAAAAAAAAAGAAAAACCCCACAGTGTTGCATTGCAAAGCAGACTATCCATATACTCAAAAGTTTAAATGAAAATTAAATTAACCTCTGATACAGATGAAAATAAACTGGCAAAAGCACATCTAGCACAACACGACCTGTTATTCTGACAGATTTTTTTATACAGCACCTGCTTTTTTCTGATGTACAAGGAATATGCAATATGTAAAGAGAACCTGTGATAGCTATGAAGAGTACCAATATAAAGAACAACAGTCTACATGAGGTCTAATAAATAGGAAGGGAATATCTGAGCTATAAACTAAAGCCTCTTTTATTACTTAGAAATAAAAAGTAAATGAGGCATCAAAAATACCTCAAAGACAGCTTTTACTCTGCATTCTTAGTTCATGTGAAGCCAGATATTGGATGGAAAAGTTTTCTGCTAAAACGTTTAGAGTTCTAGTTAAAAGCAAAGCTATTTTCCCTCTTTCATACTTGAAGCTATTTGACAGCAATTTTTGAAAACGTACTAGTTTATTAGTTCAATCAGTTTGGGAAATATGCTGTGAAATTTTATTCAACATTATTTTTATTTATTTAAAGAAAGAAATCATAACCAAAGCCGTTAATTAAATCATAGTACTAAGAGTATTAAACATCCAGGGTGCTGCAAGGCAACATCGGAATTTTCCTCAATGGAGTACATTTACCAATCAAATCTAATGTATCACAGCACCAAAAATTTATGATGAGTGCACTATAAAATACTGAAACTGTTTTTCACTAATTAAAATATCTAGAGAAATTTCAGGTATAGATAGCTTAAGAATTAGACTTTTAGTTGCAAATTTTAATTTTCATTATAAATACAACATATACATTAAATATATCGTACCTCAACTACACAGAATGATCAGGTTCCGATTCAGAAAGAGAAAATGGTAACAACAAAAACAGCCCACAAAAGATTGACCATTTTATTCTATCCTGCATAATCAAATGTCAACAACCCATGACAAGTACATATGCACTGTAGAGAAACACTGTGTTAGTGGACGAAGTGATTACTTCTATGACGTGACAGAGGATAAGCACACACCTAACTGGATTATTCATATGTTTTTGTGTTTTGTTAGAACATCAGCACACTGCTTAATAAGGACATGCAATTGTTTCCATTTCAGTGGACAAGGAATTCTGCTAGATTTTAAAACAGACAAATTATTTTGGGGATGGTTCCGAGTGGCACAAGCAAGCTCCGCAATAATAAAATTGATGAGGTTATAGGATTTCCCTGGAGGCTGTTTGATTTGGCATGTCACCATATAAAAGTATTTTTTGACACAACTATATAGCCATGTCTGTGCAATTTCACAGAAAACCAAACATGCCAAGCCCTGTAAGATCATTTTGTCACATTCCAATTATGTTTTTTAAGGATACGACTGAACTTACTAGGCAGTTATCACTACATCTAAACCAGAATTTATAAATGCAAGCTAAAATGTATAGACAAAACAAGTTTTTATTCTGGATAGCAAAAAATGCTGTAATTTTATTAAAGGCTGGTTGTGCCACTGGATTAAATAAGAAAGCCATGGGAGATATATTACTTACAAAACACTAAGAACTCTGAAAGACTGACCACTGGGCTCGTTTCTTATATTCTTCCTGCCCAGTGATTAGTTTCACTGGTGACAGTGAAGCTGATATAATCTCAAGTGGTTATTTTAGTTGTTATGCACATGGATAAGCAGGTCAACAGCTTGCTTCAACAGAGCACTTTCACTACAGAGACCTAGTAAGTACTTAAGTAAGTAAATCTATTTAAGTAATTTGTGTACAACTAAATTTGTGTAAAGTTTGTTAGTGACCAAATTATTCAAATTTTCATAGAAAGACGTCTCAATTTAAAAATACTCATTGAAAAATCCCATGGTACTTCAATGTTTTTAAATTACTGTCTGCATTAAGTTTAAAGTTCCTGCAAATTCTCAATTCCATTTCTCTCTGTATCTCCAGTAATACAAAAATACAGTGGTGTATGGTAATTTACCCTTAGGAGGCAATACTGTAACACTCTCCATTAGCAGTTCTGTTGTCCAGATTCTACTGAAAAACATTTGCTCTGAAAATTCATTTTGACTAAAAGGAAAAAAATGTATGATATACTGGTTACCTCCATTTTTGGTAAATTTTGGTAGCGCCAGGCTATTTTCATAGAATCCTGAAGATCTTCAGACTTAGCAGCTGTTGCTTCTTCTCGCAATTCGTTTCTGCAGGCATCATCAAGCAAAGGGGCTGGGAGTTCCTACAGGTGGAGGGAAAAAGAATGTCAGTTATCCACTGTAGAAATAGGAGTTCAGATTTTCAACCCCTACCAAAAAGTTAGCTTATACAGTAATCTTAATATAATGGACAGTTGTAAAATCTGTAACAAAACTTGATTAAAATAGCTGTTCTGAAGCCTGGCTCCTACTAACATTGAACATGGAAAAAAACAAATAATAATTATGGGAAAAATGAATTACAGACATATAAGGGAATGCAGAATGGAAATATCACATTGTATGCTGCACTTTGAACCAACAACACATCTTGAGCAGAATCCATATTACTTTTTTTTTTTTCGGTTATATCTTTCTTTAAAGGTTGATCCCCGAAACTATTCTGTTTCTGAGAATAGATGAGTTCCTTGCATAATGAATTTAAGCCTATTTGATAATAAGGTCACTTTTCTTTGTTAGCTTCTGTAAATCTTTTAAGAGTATTCAACAGACCACAATAGCCTACAGACACAGGGTGAAAACAACTGTAACAGGATGGTTTGAATTTTCTCTTCTGCTAACCATCAGACCTGATATCCACCAATGAGAGATACCTCATGAACACAAGCAAGGGAGCAAAAGAAATATTTAATCCTGGAATTTTTATAAGTTTCTAATGCAAACATTTCTGGTTTAAAAAAAAAGCATGGCACACAGGTGGATTCCATCGTTCTATGAGGACAGAACTGCAGCTTTGACTTAGACCTACATTAGGAACGATGCTTTGTTACAAACCTACTGCCTTCTACCTTTGTTGCACTGCTGAAATACTAAACAGCACTGGATGGGTATCAAGCACAGCAGGCAGAATTTATGCACTGGGCTTCTACACCTGCTAGAGGAATGAAGTGCAACCAAGTTTTCTGACCTAACTTCAGCACCCACCTGTGCAAGCTGGGGGGCACAGGAAGTCTTTATCTGCTTAAAATACATCAAGACTTGCTTGAAAGCTAAGTTTTCATTAAGCAAGGACTGTTGAGAGGAACTGAGATGGGTTCTCAAGGGTTAATAATCCACAGAGCTAGCTAGCCAGTATCTCTGTTACAGGGTATTAGGTGTGGGCATAAGAAAAACAAATTTGAAAACCTTAGAAGAAGAATCTTCATTCTTCTGGTATCAAGTATGAGATACACATGAAACACTGAAAATATGCAGGTTTGATACTGCCCATGAACATCTACATGACTTTCATGGCTTTGTGTAGGCAGGCATGGTACAGACACACATACAAAGAAAGCAATGAAAATTTACAAGAATCCATTTTGGGTTTTGTATTATGCTAGTTCTGTACTAAGGGATACAGGACAGAAAGCCCACATATAGTTCAATATGCAATCTTATGAACAACGGGTCATTTTTGCTTCTTTAGTGTATATTATCATAATATCTACAATTACTGACAAAATTGAAAACATGTTTCTAACTTCAGGATGGTTGTTTCTGCCTCCGTTTCAGTGGCTGGTCAGTATGCCCTCCGAGATAAAAGGCAACGGAAGCTATGAAAACTTTTATGTAGCTCAATAAGCTGCAGAAATAGAACAACTGTAGCTACATGCTTCAGCAGCTAAGTGGAAGGTGCATAGCACGTATCTGAGAAAAAGAATTGGTTTATTTACATCCTTTGCAAATGAACAGCAAAAGCCTGGGAAAGGCTCTTCACGAGAATGGTTATGTACAGAGCTAAATTTTCATATTGCCTACAGCCTGTTTAAAAGATACACTTGCATACAATAAACCCCTATTTCTATGGTTCTGAAAATGAAGCTTTATGGGTAGGAAAGCTACACAAATATTCTAATTTTAAGTTACTATTTACAGTTTTCATTAAATTTACAGCTTTATAACAGATGTTTCAGTAAAATAAGAAATTTACTTCTGTCAAAGTTTCCTTATATCTGCCCAGAAAGAAAGCAGGGAAACTTTCAAACCAAAGGCAAAAGTTTCCGACAGACAAGAGAAAATGGAAATAGAACACTGTAATGAACCATTCTGAGAAAGTATAAATACAAACATGAGCTGACAGGCACGCTAATGCATTTCATGTATATGCAGACACAAATTATTTGCATTTACTTCTAAGAGCATTATATAAAGGATTTTTCTGGAAAAGATGATGTTCTTTTGAATTCCTAATTTTATAACTCAGATACCCACAATAATGAGTTAATTAATCTTATTTTCCAATTAAGGTGCTATTTGAAAACAAATTACTGAACAGCTACACTATTATGCAGATTTAATTTCTTAAAATGGTTATTCATAGTTTTACACTGGCTAAGGCAAAAAGGTCTTTTTCAATGAAGAGCTGCTGATGCGTGATCATCTCAAATATTGCTCAATTACAGTCATTAAAAAATAAATAAAATCAACCTTCATTTGAAAAATGAGTTCTGTAAAGGAATAACTCTGCAGGCCAAAACAACATTTTGAGGTATCTCTTCCTTTCACTCACTGAGATCAACTGGCTCCCAGGTACAACCTGCAACTTCTCATAGTGGTGGGTAACCTCTATTTTTCTGGAAATAAATGCCAGCCACAGTTGGAAGAGATCATGAAATCCTGCCTAAGCATTTCATCAAACTCCCTGACCTTGCCCCTGGTTCAGATCCTACCAGTGACATGTCCAGTTGCTACCTCCTCCTGCTGTAGTACCACTGGGCAGCTATCACATCATCCACAGAGCCGAAGTCCAGGAAATGGTGTATTTTACCATTCACCTTTACTGTGAGTAAAGAGAAAACCAGCCTCCACACTTTTTTTTAAGCTATTTAATATTTTTCTCCTCTAGAATCACTGCAAATTGCCTGTCGCTGTTATTGCTGGTTCATTGTTATTATGGAATAATTGGCAAAGAGAAATTTGAGACATGGACATTTTGCTGTATACATGTGCTTTTGTATGTTTTACAAAGAGACTGTATTTTACACTGAAATAGAGCAGTGGTCAAGACAACAAGAAGGGAGAGGTTCTCCAAGTATTACCAACAGAGTACAAGCTACTTCAATACCATCATGTAGCACTGGAAAAAGTTTGTCTTGCAGTCAAACACAGGACAAAACCTTCTCACACGGCATGACGCGGAAGGGAAACGTTACAAATACTGCCTGTTGACACCTGAGAAGCTCAGTCCGAAACAATCCGTCACAGACACACCATCAGTGCAACCCAATTAGGCACTGTGGTATGCCTTCACTGTTGCTGAGAATGAAGCAGATTAAGAGATCAAGGAAAAATGGTTTCACCTGAAGCTGATAAGGATTTTGGCTGCCAGAGATTAAGAACTATCTAAGCATCCACCTGAAATTGCCTTTTTTGCCAATATTATCTACTTTTAACTTCTGACATAATAAAGACATTTTATTCTGACATAATAAAAAACTTCTAGCATTATAAAATGATCGTTTAAACATGACTAAATTCGCACAAAACAACATGAGAAAACCCGTGACTCAGTGCCGTGGCAGGTAGCATATGCACAGGATTAGGTCTGGTTTATGCTGTCTTGTCCCTTTGCTGCCCTGCAGAAGGAACCAAGGAGCACTTGAACTCTCTCATACCAAGATCAAATCTTATTTCCTCAGTTGCTTCTCCAAAATTTATTTACCTAATAACTACCATGCCTGGCTGAAGAATATGTCTCTTAGATGTACCATGTTCTTGTCTCTATGCAAGGAACATATTCCCAGGATGCACTGAGACTGAAGACATTTCTGGGGCTATTAGGTGTCACAGCCATATAATTTTCTATCCCAACAAACACTTTGCTCTAAAGCAAACGTATCCTGAATCACATTCTTTCATGTGATGTTTGTGAGATTTATGGCCTCTTAGTAGGCTTCGTACATAATTCAGCTGCAATCTGGAAAAGGTACTCTGTCTTTGGAGCCGACTGGTATTTTGCAGACCAATTGCTTGAGCTCCACCTGGTATATTAGCTTGGTTAAACACATTCCAAGATGTTGTACTTAAGCACAAACAGGAAAAAAAGAATTCCAATCCTATTCATGGTCTGAATAGACCTGTAATTTGAACACATTTTAGATAAAGATTAATGAACAGAACTAATAAAGGTTGTTTACCCCCAGATTTGCATCCTAACTTTATCACTATTACCCCAGCTTCTGCTTACCCTTGTTTCCCTCCCATTTACACTAAACCGTGTGAAAGAGAGACAAAACACACAGTTGCTGTTGAAGGTACATCTATGCCGACTAGAAGCCAACATGCTTCACTGGCCTGGTAAAAGACTAAACAGAATATACAGGTTATTGCTAATGTTGTTTTTCCTTAGAAGGTAGTGATTCACGTATCCCAGTCCATAATTTTTGAAAATCTTTTAAATACATCTTTGTACAAGCACATTTGGAAAGGAAGAGAGCTTAAAATTGGTTAGTAGGCCTTGGACTGGGGAAAATTACAGACACAGAACAGAGTTATGGAAATCTGCTTGACTGGCAGTATTGAGAATATTGAAACAAGCCTTTTTTATCTGCACATCCTTTTTTTATCTTTATGATAACTAGAACGGGAATAAAAGGCTTTCCCCTCTTCTGACTCTGCAAATTGATTGCTATTGTTTGTTTCAAGGAAATGGCTCTTTCCAAACCTGGCCATGCCCGAGTGATACAGAGCACCTAAGCGAGAAAAGGTCTCCAGCTGTCATAACCGAAGTATGTTCTCAAAGATAAAGGCTGACTGGTTGGATATATACTTCACAGCTCTTCGGTGTCGTGAAAGGTTTCACTACTGCCCAAGAACTACAAAGCATCAGTTCTCAGACTTTCCTTCTTAAAAACAGAAGGAAAACTAAAAGGTATGGAAAGGATGAAGCAGACCAGCAGCCAAACTTGCCACGGAGCATGGGCTGCTTTGGCACAGCTACACAAAAACTGAACCAAATGCAGCACAACGTGTATGGGGAGCAGTGGAGGTCATGGTTTCTGTGAGTGGCATTTGGCTAAGTCTGGACTTTTCCTCAGAATATCTGTGTGTGGGAGATTGAAGAGCAGGGCTTTAGCACAACTGCCTTTCTCCTCGATTCATTACAAACTGAGAAACAAATCCACTAAATTCCAGCCGCCTTCCTTAATCATTATTCATGCTTGAGAAACGTACTTCTTTATCATATACAAAAAGCACTTAATTCTGCTGAAGTTACCAGGTTTTAAAAAAAGTATTCGGGATTGTGAGCCTATTTTGGATTAAATAAATTTATATTCTTAGAATCAAAATCAGAATTACAAAAGAATATAAGATTATAAAAATGTTTAAAAGTTACTTCCAAAATTTCATCCAGAATTTGGAAATAAACATGTTATTTAAACAAAAGACTAAGAAAAGGAGAGCTGATTTATCAGCCTGTATTCTCTCTATTTAATATATTTCTGCTTAAAAATATCTCAGCACCCACATAATACAGCTTTGAAAAGCTTTGGGACTGACAATTTTGTGGCATCAGTGTGTCAACTCCTGAGAACTGTTACATTCTCCCAGGCTAAGAAAAGACAAATCTTTCGCAAGGTATATAAAAAAACCCAAAGTGTGTAGCAGTGCATTAGTTAAAATACAGAAAAAGAAAATATACAACATTTCTTGGGGTCAACTAAAACAGAAGTCTGCTATGCAGCATGAATACACAAAGGCAGACAAGTGCTAAAGTGATTAAGTGTGCTTTGGTTGGGGCATTTGTCTGTGTCTAGACTGAGATGTAGTAGGTAGGGAAAAAGAAAGAAGGAAGTTTACTGCTGTGTTTTAGAATAACAAATTTTGGAAAAAAAAAGGGTTTTCTAAAGCACTAATACTAAATGACAATACCATTAAAATAGTTTTGTTTCCTACAAACCGAGCTTATGAAGGCTGTATTGCAAACATAAGATAATTTATCTCACCAATAAATCTTTTATCTTTGTAATAAAACGATGTAGAACCCGTATGTGCTGGCAACCCAGGTCTGTGTGTGTTTGCTGCCACATTACTTTGCTTGCCTTGTTTTGGCAGATGCACGAAACAGAATCAGATTCTAACAGTTTGACCTCGCTCACTTCTTATATTCTCTAGGGGATAATAAAATCCAAGATACAATCCCACAGCAGTTAATGAAGCTTAACCTCACACCCTCTTAATTACCAAAGCATTACACCAACTATAGGCATCATACTCCTCTCTAAGCTATTTTACAATGCTAAAGAAGTACTACTGTGCTATTATTTAGCAACATAATCTCAAGCTGTATGTGAAATCCCTCTTATATAAAATCCTTTGATCCTTACGGGTTTCAATAACTGTATAATTAATAGGACTTAAGAATTTAAAACGTTATCTATTTATGTATAAATAAATATGTTGTTCACATGGCTTCATGCAACTACTTTGCAATGCAATATCAGGTATGATTCAATCACAGGTATGATTAAAGAAACGTGAAATAAAATATTAAAGGGAGTACGAGTCACCGTTGATCTCTAATTTCAAGGATATTTAAATAGTTTAAACTCACATGAATTTAAGGCTCTTTTTCATTATGTTAATTTTTAGTATTTAAAGGACACCAGATGGTAAGTCAGGAAGGGTAAATATTTTCTTTTCAATAATGTATTATATAAATGTCAGTTTAAAGGGCCCTACTCCCAAAAGGGGGGAGGATTCTATTTTGATTGTAAACAATTGTGAAGACAAGGTCTATTGTTAAAGAACACAAATGACTGGATACAGAATTTTTCTCCTTTCAGTGGCCCTTGTACAACAATTTATTTCCATCTCCAGGTAAGGTTGTTCTACGGAAATTTTTCTTTGACATTCAAAAGAACCACATGGATGTCAACCGAGGATAAACAAGAATTGTGTGAAGAGAAAAGGGAAGCAAAATTCTTCTGTTTCATGAAATAAAATCAGGTTAATTGAAATTACTCTGAGGGGTATTTTTTTTAACGTGATAATATATAGAGAATATATTCTCCACATACACAGAGGTAAACCCTACAGTCAAGTCATAGAACTCTTTGCTATAACTTCCTTTCACAATGGCCCCATTGTACAACAGTGAGACCTGGGAATGCATACGAGAAGATTAGATGTCATTTTTTTAAACTTCATCTTCTTCTGAATCAGTCCATGATGCTTAAGTAAGTAAAAGATAAATACAACAAAAAAGAGAACAACCTACTAAAGAAGTAACGTGAAGAAAGTAAATGAAAATGAAAGTGCCCTTGTCCAGAATTCGGTAACCTCTGCTGCAGTCTATAATGCACTAGCCTAAACAGATTCAGTAACAAGAACATTATTTGTGAACACCTTTAGAGATGAGCACTGTAAGCAACAGTTCACTAACTGAACAAATAATTTCTACAAAGTTACCTCCTAGGTTTGTAAAATAGTTTTTTGTGAACACAAAAGCTGTATAGCTACTAGTTTTATGATACACTTAACAGGCCAAGTAAGAGCCGTGTTTAAAAACATACATAATTTCGTAAGTAAGATCATGAAAGAAAATATCCCACTAAATCGCCAAGGATTGGTAGATAGGAAACCTGAAATTTAAGCCAAACATTTCCTCTGGTTCTGGAAAATCTTTTTATTAGACTGGTCTGAACTTTTGACAAAGACTAAGCCTTACACTTTAGAGACTTCTCAGCGTGGGTACTGCTTAAAAGGATTTCATTCTTTTTAAACAGAAGCAATTATTTTTTTCCAGTCTCCTTTTTCACACCCATACAACTTCTCTGTCAAGTTTATGAGATAGTTTTGTAATGCAGAAAATTATATTACAATATAAGTACAGTATTGTCATTTTAAAACAAAAAATGTAAAATAGGTATTCCAGTTACCCAACATGCAAGCAAGAAAAGTAAACAGAGGAGCAAGAGCTATAGAGTGAAGGAATTAGATTTTTCGAAGGAATTTTCAAACTCTGAGACAGCTGCCAGGGTTAGCTTCAACCCTAGTCTTTGTGCCAGAAGGGTGTCTTTACTTCAAAAAGAAAGAGAAAATATGATTAGGAAAGTTCACCAGTGCTGCAACTGTAATTGGATTTCTGTGTATTAAGTGATAACATTTAACAGGACGCAGCAGCTCAATCACTGTAACAAGTTCATGCATTTTGAAAATACAATTGGGGAAAAAAAGGATAATAGGAATTTAGCCCTGCTTGCATATATATTTTACTTTTCAAACAGTTATGCTGTTAATTTCTTTAGGTAGCCTCTAAAAATGCTGTCTGTCTTTCTGCTCTCCGGTGTTGTGAAAGAAGGTGTTAGAATAGGGTTCTTCGAAAATAGAAGCTTGGAAAGCCCTGGTCACGGGCCTGATCATTTCTTCCAGGTTTGTATTCTTCCTTTTGACAAAACAATGTTTTAGAGTCATATCCGTAAGGGAAAAGTGTAAGCACTGTGGTTGAATGTACTCTGCTGGAATAAAAAAGTCCATGTAGACTTACAAAAGGTTATTTGCATACACATTAATACAACACTGAAGCTCAGTGGGTTGTTTATATTGTTGTGGGGTTTTTTTAAATAAACCTGGAAATAACAAAAGTACTTTTTGCTAGATTCTTCCTGCATTCATGTTTTCAGTGGGAAAAGATTAAGTGTACACTTTCTGTTCTTCAGGCCTGCTCAGTATAACCAGCTTGTTGGAGGTGGAATTTTTTCAGTCTTTTCCAAATAACATGCTTAATCAAAATGTCATATTTAAGGCATATTTTCAGTTTTGTTCTAGAGATCTCTTCAGGAATTTTTACAAGACTTGTCCTTATTGCTTTTTTAAACCATCACACTTCTCTACATGCACCTCCCAGCTTCCTCACCAAGTGACGCTGCAGTTTTCCCTTTCACTGTGGTTCCCTAGACCACCTAGCATGGTTTCTCCTGACTGACTTAACTTCAGGATATGTCCAGTAAACACAGTGACACTGTGAGACATGTGACATGGGTACACCAAGGGCTTTACTACTCGGGTAGTTCTTGGAAGTACAGTGACACTGGATGTACAAGGTAAATGCAGCTTCATGCCTTGGTATGGTAAGCCACAAAGGACTTGACTGGGGGTACAATTCCGGGGAATGCATTTACTTCTAAGACAGCCATCCTCTATAGTGGAGGTAGGAAAAGCATCCCTACCACTATGCTAATGTAAGTTGTTTTTTCTTGAAGGACATACTCTTTATCCTCGCTTCATGGAAGAAAACCTCCAAAAGGCAATCTCAACAGAATCCAGAAGTATCTTGTAATAAAATTCCAGTTTGAGAACAGAAGTTCCATAAAAATGCAGTAATCGCATTAAGCGTTCTTCAACTTTTCCCCAGGAGATGAACAAAGGCAGCTATAGAAAGCAGTTCTGGACCTCTCACTCTTCCTCCTCAGGCTTCCAGGTTCCCAATGGAATGATCATTGAGGTAACATTGGCCAGGGTCCCACAGGTCAATTGCTGGGCTCCAGGGGATGCTGGTTTCTGTCTCCCAGCACAGAAAGTCTTCCTCTGGAGGAAAACATTTCACAGGATCCAAGGGAAAAGCAAACTAACACACAGAACTCTGTTGTCAAGACGAGCCCATAACTGGCAAATATAATCCATTTTTTTCTCATTAAAACTTATGAGAATCAGTTCCCTCCCAAGGTCTAGATAAAATAATTACTCAGGAAAAAAGGCAAAGAAATTCTCATATAGGAAGTTTAGGCAGTTCTAGAATTTTAGTGCCAATCTGAAGTAGGAAAAGTGAGAAATAGAGAAATGCAGCCATCACAGATACAGACTTCTTTTCAAGACTGGAACTATACTTAGGCACTAACAAGGAGAATGAGTGTAAAGAACTAAGCTGTTACATACATTTTTATGGCTTCCAGAAGTCAGTTTCATACCCATCCTGACTTGGAGTGGATGCAAGCCTGCTCTAATTTTGGCTGCAGTGATGTTCAAGGAAATATTCAAAACCCTTGCTTGCTGTTTCTTACAAAAAGCATAACAGTGTTTAAGATTTTCTCTGTAATAAATATAACCATATACTCAAAATTCTATGTTTCATTCTCAAACACATACATTGTATGCAACTTCAAAATAGCTGGCATTAACTTCAGCATGCCAATTATAAAAAAATACACCCACTAAATACACTGAAGGAAATAGATACAAGAAAAAAAAATCTATTTTATTAGTTTCTCTTTGTTTTTAAGCTTAAGCACATAACAGCCTTTCATAATTTGTAATAATAAGGGATGGTACTAAAAATGGAATGTTAAGATATAACATTTCCCTCAGGCATTTTATTGTTAGTCTTCCATTTAACAATGCAGTCAGTTTTATTTTACAACCAATCACAGAGGTATACCATACTATTGCTTACACTGTACACTATCCCCAGTACTTACACCCTTACAGTAAAAACTTGCCTTTTGTTCAAGAATATGGATTGGGCAGAAATGCCCTCAAATGTTTAAAATAATTTCTAAAAACCAGCATGTATATAGTTCTGTAGGTTTTACTAGAGGTGTATAATTTTTCAACATTACATCTTAATGCCAATTTCCTGAAGGAGCTTTGACTACAAAAGGCATGAATATGTTTCCAAAGGATGATGGATAAATTGGTGGGTGGTAATATAATATATCTTAGGCAGCTGATCAGGGCTTTTTATCCTCTGCTTGTCTTTTAGTTATATACAATTTCAAGATAATTATGGTCTATAAGAATGTCTTTTCCCCTTCCTACTACCAGCAATATTTGTCTTGGTTAAAGGTTCAAGAAACTTCCAATCACATCATAAAATTAGAATAGGGCAATTATGGCATCTCAGCAGAGAATGGAATGTATAAATAGACTGACCACACAATTACGGACATAAGGCAGTTAAGGAACTGCCTTTATGTAAAATATGCATTAATTAGAATACTAGCTATAGAACATATTGTGTCCAATACTCGCTATATAACATATTGTATCCATATCTGAATTTTATAAAACAAAATACAATCATAAAATGTGTAATTTGGGTTGATATGAACCAGACCTATGTTGCCTTTCAAGTAAAGAATACAGTCCAGTCAGATACTGAAAATAATTACTAATGTCATTAAATAAAATGTAATGTTACTCAGTGGTCAGATGCGTTACATTAAAATCCTGACTTCGTGGAGACATTCAAATCCCAAAAATTTCTACCACAGGAGAGGACTTCTTGAAGACACTCAAGCTCCTCCCTTTTAAAAGAAGTCAAGTGAGACGTAGGGAAAACTCCTCGACCAGTGTGATTTGGAGACCTAATTGTGGACAATGCCAGTGTTTGCAAGAAGTGCTGAGGCTTTCCAAGCGTGAAAGTACGTCATGTTCTAGATTGATGCCTGGCATATTACAGGGTTACTTCACTGAAGCAATTTCAAGACAGCAAGACAAATAAGAAAAATCAACTCTACCATGCCTTGTCTGTTAAGCAAAGAAAGTGTTGAATAGTCCAGGTAAGAGTAGAAAAGCATAGAGAAGGTTAGTGCTGGATATATAAACACACAAACAGAAGAAGAAAACAAGACAAAATTATGCTTTCCTCTACTTTTCTGTAGTAATAATTTCCATCCGTTTATAATCTCAGAGTAACACCACTATGGAGTCACAACAGAGGAATGCAGTATTATTACCAAATGTACAACCCTGAAATGTAAGAAGGAAAACTTACCAAATCAGACGACAAAGTCACATCAAACTAACTGACCAGAAACTCGAACTGGTACAAGAAGATAGATGTATATAACAATGTATGATGATTACTTTGCATAAGCATAAAGAACAGGATTTAGGAAAAATATGACGTGAAATTAACAACTGATTCAAAGGTGAATGAAACAAGAATAAAATGAATTCTAGCTAGTCCATTTTAAGAAATTTTAATGCAGTGCAATAAAAATATTCATTTGAGTAATAAAATTTTAATTAGAAAAGCCACAATGATCATGTATTGTATGGTCAGACAGTCAATGATTTGATTATCAGTTATTTAAAACCAAATAGTACTAAAAAATATAACACGTTCTTATGTAATTCATACTTCACAATCAAATTCTAACCAAATCAAAATCAAATTCAAATTCAAGTTTAGGCAATACTGTAAACCACAAGAACAAATTATAAAAATATCACCCCTAAATGAATACTCTTTAGGTTCCAGACCATAAAAAATTTCATTAGATTTTTCAAAACCACAGTCATAATTTCATTAAGAATATACTTTTTTGTGAACACTGAAGATAATACTGAATAGATAAGGCATAGATTCTACCATCACTAGGTAGAAAAAAAGAAGAGTAATCATTTTGTCCAGAAATAGTGCCTGAAGACTCTTAAGGAAATAGCCCGACTTCACTTGATGCAGAAGTAATCAGTAAATTATATGTTACTTTTGATATTAGAAAAAAGCAGCCTTAGAAAGACATAAAATATTTAATGAAATTTTGTAAGATTATTCTCACACTTCATCATTTTTTGCAGTGTTGATCAGGCTTTTTTCCCTTATATAATTTCCTTATAATGGAAACTGTGTTTGATTAAGAGCTCACGCAAGTCTGAAAGGAACCTTTCTATATGACCTGACCCAAAGCTGACCACGTTTCCTAGCAGAAAAAAAAAAAAAAGTCAGAATGAAAAGTACCTGTAAAGAAAGTTGTAAAGATGTTAAATGATATTCTTTTCTATAGGAAACTACAGTAAATATCTACACAAGTTGTGTGCTGTTTCCACCACTATACATTGGAAGCAGCTTAACTACTCTTCCCGATAATCAGGTGGAAACTGTAACCAGTTGGGTTTGCTCAAACTATTCAACTAAGCCCTCTGGTCTGCTTTTCATCCATAATCAAAATAAAGGATAAGTAGGCTCCTACCCCGATTTGGCCTCGGGAGGTTCTTACTCCACTGACTGTAGATGGAAGCTAGTGAGCTAAACTTAATTCCAAAATCTGGCTAGCGTAAATACTCCTGCATTTCCCAACTCATTCTTATGAGTCACCAAGATTAATTAATTTCTTACTATACAATATATACACTTTAAAATGTTTTTATATTCATCAAGGTATTACAGCTTTAATTGTGAAAAACTACAAGTCTGCTTTACCTTTAAGATGTTGTCAGGATGCTCTTTAGCAGAAGCAACAAACAAGTGATGTCCACAGACAACTCCCTCTGCGAGAAAATACTTGAACAACAAATTGGAGTAAAGGCCATAAATATCTTCCTCTGTGAAAATAAGAACAGTGGGAATTTATTCTTTTTTGTTAGATAAATCACTCACCTGCATTTTCACAACACTGTAAAAGCTCTATTTTGGTCTACCTCTTCAAGTATATAATATACAATAGAGATAATAGGTAAAATATGAATCCAAAGCTTTAAAAATACTGCCTGATAATCTTGTATTCCTAAATTTTCAGGCCAGAGAAATAGTTTCCAGTCATGTATTTGATTCTAAGATATGCATGGGGTAGAGCAATAGTCCTATCTTCCTAACAGGCTTTCCCTTAAGCATCAACTAAGATTACCAAAATCATGGTTTAATGGGAAGGGATTTTGTTCATTTGGGAGAACTGGGTTAGTATTTATATTCTTAATGCTTAAAATATCAATCAACTGGCTTAAAATATCTATTAATTGATGCTTTTCACAATTTAATCATATTTGGCATACTAAAGCTATATAAAGGTATAATTTCTTATAGAGACATTCTTACACCTGCATTTCTCTCAAAACCATAAGAACACAAATAGGCAAAACAAACGGATATACTGAAAAAAATAGACAATCTGCAATACTATTTTTGAAAGCTCTCCAGAGCAAAACCACAAACACACTCAACAGACATGTGAACTTGTAGTTTAAGAAGTGCGACAGTACTTGTTAACAGACATCATGAATACGAGCCTACTGAAATGAAAATACAAACTCCCACTGACTTCAGAAAGGACAGCATTTCCTTCTGCTTCTTTGTTGCAAGTTAAGTATCAGAAACTACCAGAATTAGAAAGTCTTGATGAGCTTCTTATAATTAAAACTTATCATAACCTAAAACTATGGGGAAAGTGCATGAGTAATTAACAATTGGAATTTGAACCACCTCTGATTTTCTTTATTTTTAGGAAATACAAACAATAGCAATGGTAATGCTAGCAAAAAACATTCCTAACAATATAACTACCTGATTAATTGTACCAGAAAATGGTAGATCATGCCCTTTGGAGCAATAGATTTCTAATATTTATTTAGAAAGATAATGGAACTATTTGGTTTGGGAGGAAGTTAAATGCAACAACGTAAGGTTTTTCATCTCTTAATCTGGCTGCTGGAAGGTGATGTTGTGGCAGAAAACCACAGAGAATAGATTTTCTTTATACAGAACCAAAAAGACTCTTAATCCATTCTTTGTGTGACTTGAAAATAATTTCCTCCCTATTACATGAAAATGAAAATATTAAAAGAAAAACCATAAAGCCAATAACAAAGGCTGAAAATATGAAGTTGTCATTCATATTTAACGGTCAAAAATACTAAAGAAGGAAAACAAAACTAATACAACTTTGATCTGTAGTAGAAGAGTATGTTTTAGAGCTTAAGAGTAAAAAAGAACCAGTGGAGTGGTGTGGGAAGGAAAAGAAGAAAGGAGGTGCATATCCAAAAAGGAGAAAGAACATCAGTAGCAGTGGGTAAACGTCAGAAACAAATTACAGAAAAACTAGTGTTGCAGGGCTACACTTGTGATATCAGTGCTTGGATTAAAATCAGAAAGAAACTCAAACCACAAGTTTTCAAATTAATCAGAGAAGGAACAGTTCTCCCAGAGATATTCCCCATCCTCCACGGGCTATTGGGCAAAATAGAATTTATTTCCTGCCTTGCTTATTTCACTAATATTCACTTATTTCACAAATACTTACTAAAGAAAGTATTTGGGATACTTTCTTTAAAGGTAGAATGTATACACTTAAAATTTGAAACATTTACTTAATTTCTTTCTTCTTCCTTCTTCAGAATAATCCCTAAAGATACAGCATCAAGATCACCTACTTTGTCTCTAAGGAGAAATACTTACTTAAATGTTCCTCTTTCATCAAATCCAAGAAATGAACTGAAAGTGACTCTAAAGCAACGTTTCCAGAGAGAGAAAAATTTGTCATAACGCAGTCTCTAAGACAGGAAATTACATAAACTGGACATCTAAATAAGCCAAAGGGAATACAATGATGGCAACACTATTGCTACTAGTACTAGCCACTGACTGCCATTTGTTAAATTAAAATCTCAGTAGGACTGATTTCCAAAAGGATTCCAGAATTACAAACTGCAATTTTCTGGGAAGTTTGGAGCTCTGAATTAAACATTTTATATAGTTTATTCTCACATGCTTAAAAAGCTATTGACAGTGTTACTGAAGAGCTGTTTTCCTAGTAACTGAGCTCCGTACACTGTGCTGTGACTGAGGATGTAGATCCATGCATGAGACTAGGACAGAGACAACACAACAGCTGCAGAGGCAAAACACAGAACTGACACTATAGTTTCGAAGAAGCATTACAGTCTTATATTGTAAATATAGTATTTGGCGCCTGCTTAGATCTTAAGTGCTTCCAGGAAAGGGAAAAAACCCTCATACGCAAAGTAATTCTCTCTTATAACTGGAGTCCAGGAACACATAAAGCTCCTGCCCCCTAAACGTTGGCTCTCTCTAGCTATTTACGGTTTGGTTGCTTACTGCATTATAATTGATACTGTATTATTCATAGTATATTGACTTCTGTGTGCTAATCTCCATCTATGGAGCTCTCAATTTAAGAATCAAAGCCCTCTAGAAATCAAAGTGACAGCATGATATCCACTTATTACATTTTTTTTTTTAATTGTCTGAGCTACCTGAAAGAAGCCACCAAGCCCCCCATATAATCACATCACTGCAGCAGATGTCAGTGGTGAGAGACCATTTTGCTAGACGTCCCTTCATTTGAATAAAAGAGGAAAAGAAACACTAGACGGGTGCTCTGGAAGGATCCTCAGCTGTAACATTTAATTCATCCTCAGTGAATCAAAAATCCTGATTTCTTAATTTTTATCCACAGGTTAAAGTTCACCTTCGTCTTCTGATGCCCAGAAACACTGAGTTGTATCGCATCTGGACAGGACTTGGCCGACATTTCGTGGAGTATAAGCCAGTATCTCATTTAGTCCAAGAATTTTATAGTTTGTGTATGCGAGCGCAACTATACAGTCTTTCTGGACCATCATTTTTTATATTAATTATTCCTTAGACAGTAAACAACATGCTCAGCTTTGTGCCAAACATAACATGGGAATATGGAAATGAAAGAGATTCTTGCACTGCCATACCCTTCCAAAACATATTTTACGAAACCCTAAGCAATTTTCGATTCAGCAAATTAAAAACATTTACATTCGGTGTAAGGACACATCATTTTAGCATCAGCCTTTCCTTTAGTCTTCTTGCATTGATTTTCATAACACTAAACTTACAGTAAACATAGGAAATGAACTATTGGAGAGCGATCTAAATATAAAACACCTCATGGTCTGCTACAGTACTCTAAGGATTAAATGTGTCTCAGAAAGCCTTTACAAGCAATGTATCTTGAATTGTTGAAGTCAATGCATCTGTAAGAATCCCTCAGTTCTTCAATTTGTCACATGGAGGATGGCTTTTTATTGATTCATTTCTAGGTCACTAAACTTTTGTGGTATTCAAAAGATCTAAAGTGCACCCATATGGGGCTTTTCTGATAGCATCCATTGTACCCTGGCTTCAATAGTCACGTTACTATTCAAAACCATAGGAGCGCAGCTTTCTTCTTGTAAACAAACAAATCAAAATAAACAAACAAATCATTTAGCACAGGTACTTCAGCAGCTCACCGATTACTTTAATAGATAAATTAAAATAAATACTTTGAAGTGTATTTGCTTTCTGATAACACTTGGACTTACTATTTTGATGGCTAGGATAAATTCTCAACTGTAATCTTTATTTTTCCAAATTACACGCACATCCAAAAGAAGTACTTCAATTCCGTGTGTGTAGGAACTAACCTGAGTGCATTTTAGTCAGCCAAGATACTTACGTTGGTGCAAATCTCTATTCTTAGCCTCTACACTAAAGAGTTGTCCCAACAGCAGCCTTCATTGTGAACTTCTAGCTAGTAAGGCACATAAACAAGACAGACTCTTGCAGCTGCAGACGGGGTCCAGTCACCACAAGTCACACAACAGTCCCCAGCTTTCTCTGATTCTTTCTGAACAAAGAGTGGTCTATGGCTAAGTAGCAGGTGAGTAACTAGTGAAGCGTAAAACTATACAAGGAAAAGGAATAATTTACCTAGAAGTTATGCATATTGTCTCCAGGACAAAGCCTCTTCTGATCCTACAGATAAGGACATAAATAAAATCGTTTATTGTGATCATTATCCACTGGGCTCTTTCCACAACAGCATGCTTTCATGGCTAATACAGTCATGAAGATAAAGCAGTGTTGTCAGTATCAGTGCAATGAATTCCAACATACAACCATGTCGAAAACTAAGGGTAAAGATTAATTCCTATTTATGGCTCCCTTCACCCCTAGCCTGTATAGGCTTCTGAACACATAAGAGACATTCTCAACACCTTTGTGCGTGGACTGTCTGTAGCTACTACTCAGAGAAATCAGTGGGTCATGGAATTAGATACAAAATTTTAAGGCACTGGAGTTTAGCTAGGGCACAAAATCCAAAGGTAGCTGATATGAGTGAGGAACTGTAAATATTTAATTTATATAAAATTAATAACAAAAATCTCATCTAATTGTGGAAATGGATACATACACATGTGGCCGTAAGAAAATAATATCTAGCCATAGGCGCTCTCGCAGCACAGAGGTATTCATGTTCCAAGGGAGGGACGGACAATAAGCAGCGTAACTTGAAGAGGAACAAAAGGTCAGGAAGACTTGTTACGGTAACAAGTGGGTATAGATCATATTTATAATAGCTGACTCTTAAAGATCACTGTATTAAATGGCATGAAGGGCTTTGAAAAACTCAAGGTTTGTATTATAATTGCTTAAAGTGATGAGAGCTATCGGAGGGAAAAATAAGAATGCAACAATGTAGTGTACAGATAGCTTATTTTGTTTTCCCTGTACAAAGTCTAGACAGGTTGCCCTAAAGCTGCCAAAAACCTGTCATAGCCTATCAGTATTGATCACTTTTTCACCAGATAGTTCTACAGTATGGTACTGTGACCTAAGGTGTGTCTTTCTGGAGCTACGAAACATCTCTCTGAATTGCTGCAGGTTATAAGATGCGATTATTTTAATAATCTGAAATTCCATTTAAAAGATACTTTACTAATGTCCACATTTACTAAGCTTGAGGGCATATATTCTGTGTCACTTGCATTTAATTAGCACATGCCAAAACGGAGTTGTCAAACATGTAAGTTACAATATTTGGCATTTGGCCATACTTCAGGAAGGTGAATTCTGGTAACTTGCATTTTGTAGAATTATATTCAGCAAATCACTGTTTTGTACTTCTCTGGAGATTATCTTTTTCAACTTTAAAGAGATGATAAATTCAATTATATTGACAAGTGAAGAGAGCTCTTACCAGTCAGGTTAAATTGCATGTCTAGCAAAAATAATAGTAGCTAATTAAAGCAGCTGAAACTGCTTCAAGGCTTAGAAAGTACAAGTACAGACCTGCTTTTAACCAGACAACTTTAACTTTTAATAACTGACCTCAGCTACCAGCAAAAACCCTCCTACTGATAATCTTTAAAACATTTAGCCACCAGTGACCTTGTCAAATCTAGAGCATCTTCAAGGTATGTAAGCATAGGTTCTTACAGGGTTCCCAGGGCAGACCTATCTGAGTGTGCTGTAACTCACTGTGCAGAATGTGTTATCTAAACAAGGCTTATATTTAGAAAACAAAGTAATTTGTTTTCTAAACAAAGTCCTCCTCGAAACTCTTCCTGAGGCTGGCAAAACAGACACACAACAGGTTGAAGTACATCAGCGAGGGGAGGGAGGGAGGGAAAGGAGGGTGCTTACTCAACAGCTGTGCTGTTTATTTGTTTTGAAAGGGGAGATTCTTCCAGAAAGCTCATCTTCTGGAGCAGTTCAAGATGAAACAACAAACACTCATACTGAACAAGCTGTTTTGATAGCATTCAAATTGCATTTCACGCAGAGTCAGAATGATTGTTTTACCACTTCTTATAAACCCAGTACATCTTTTGAAATTAATGTACCAGCTAAAATCCAAAACATTCTTGCTATATGAACAAAACACAGTAAGTTTCACGTTCCTCTAGCAGCTACAATCTTGCATAAAACTACCACGTGCCTTAACTCTAACTCTCATGTAAGTAAAACACTGTCAAAAGATATATTATAGAATTAAGTTCAACTGAAAATCATGATGCTCTTTATTATGAATTAAATTTTTAAAAATTGTGCACTTATATTTCAAACAATACATTGCAGTCTTATCAAGTAACCTGTGCCATCACCACATCTCCAGAATACAACAGTTAAAATAAATATTTTAATACCCTGAATCTACTATTATTTGGTTAAATTAACCAAGATAATGTGTCAAATAATGAAGATGAGCATTTAATTTGCCAAGGGAGCTAAGCTATAAGTAATGCAATTTATTCTTGCCTTAGAGAATGCTAAAGAAAGGGAGAAGAATTTAACCTTTTTATAACACTTGGAGTACAACGCAGAAAGATCTTCCTAGGAGGTTTATCACTGACAGCTTCAATCCTGGGTAATATTAAGCTTGCCTAGACTAATCTCATGCCAGAATTTTTTTGTATACTGACAGAATATTCTAACAATGCAGTTACAATTCTATCTGCCCCAACTTTAAAAATTAATCTAAAAATTTTTAGACTAATGAGTCATGGATAAGTACAGTTCTTAAATTAAGACTTTTTTGTACATAATTATATGTCTCAAAGTAATATATGGTAAGTTTTATTTGGGAAAAAAATATTAGCTTTCAAATTTAAAAGAGAGAGATTCTCCTTCATGTTTCTGTGAACCTAAATTTAATATAACAAATAAACAGTCAACATAGGGGATAAGAAAATTAAAATCCACTACTGAGTATTGCCATCTATGCGCAAATAGAGAACAAAAATCCAGGTAAAAATCCTATCATTTTCGAATCACTGATTCTTGTCATCTCTTTCATTAGAACACAAAGCTCACTGCCTTTATACTCGCTTCATCTGGTGCCATTAAGGACAGGTCAAGTGGACAGCTAACCCTATGCTCAACAGTAGCCACAACCAGGTATTTAGGAAGAGATACTAAGAACTGAACAAACAAATGTGATGCTTCACCCAAGGACTTGCTCAGCTTCCCACCATTTGCAGCTCAATGACTTCTTTAGCTGGACTTGGTATCTACTAACCTAGTAATGCCAATGGCTTTCTCTCCCATGAATCTGGCCAGTTTCCCCTGGAGACCATAATTTTTATAGGGTGAAGTGTTCCACCACTTAATTGCATACTGTCTGAAGAACAACTTACTTTTGTTTAATGACAATTTTCCAGGTAGTAGGTTCATTTGATGCCACCCAGTTCATCTACTGGAAGGGGCAGTGAATATTGTAATGAGAAGACAAAACAAAATCTCATCATAATCTCTGATCTGTGTAAAATATGACAGGTTCTAACATTTTTTTTTAATTCTTCCTACGTCCATAGCAAGTGTGCAGCTCTTCTCCAACTGAGTGAGAAAAGTAAGACCTTCACTGAAATTAGTAAGAGATGAATCTTCTATCATTTTTCCTGAATTCACAGGAATTTGGGTGAAGTTTCATGAGAAAATTAAGCTTAACTGGCACTTTCTGTCTTGAAAAGGGCCATTTACTTTCTCTCTTAGTCCTGACTGTGCGGTCTTCCTTTCCCTTGTGCTGGCTCTGGTACTCATCTCACATGTTGCTGAGCTGATCCAAGTAGCTGAACAGACAGAAAAGTCTCCACTCTTTAACTGGGTGAGCTTTCTGTCAACGTGGAGAGCTGAGAGTTGAACAGCACCAGCGCCAGCTCAAGGAACAACAAGATTGCAGAGCCAGAAATGGGGAGAAGGATCTGGAGAACTTCTTTCAGTGACAGTGAACTGCTGTATCAACTCAGTTCTTCCCAAAAATCTGAACTTAAATGGTAGCCATTACACAAACTGTGGACTATATGGAATTAGGTAATGTCAGTTATTTTTTCAATATGAAAATAAATAATAAATAAATAAAATAAATATTCAAATGACTTCATCTGCATCATAACATACACTAATTTATACACTTCATGTAAAAATCTGGAATTTCTAAGATTCAGTGAAACAACACCCGTCTCTAATGATGGATAAAATGTGGAAATAAAAACTGGCCTTGAAGTAACAACAAGCCATAACAGGAGCAATTATCTTGCTCACTGGCAAACAGAAAATGATGTTTAGCCTCTAGTGCAGTTCCACATGAGCCCTATACCAACAAAAGATACATGATGTGATCCCAACAGTAGCTAAAACATAGGTTCTTCCCAAATCTCACTGGTAGGTTAAGATTGAAGATCTTTAGTGTTAAGTGTAATAATTCAAAATATTGTAACAAGAGTATTTTAAACAAAATTCTAGATAAAATGCAGACTCTGAAGTGACAGCTCTCATTCCATGCAGCCCATGCAGGTCCACAATGGAGCAGGCTCTTAGCAGAACCTCTGGCCCCATAGAGAGAGGAGCCCAGGCTGGCGCAGGTTTGCTGGCAGGACGTGTGACCCCATGGGGGACCCAGGCTGGAGCAGGTTGCTCCTGAAGGACAGCGTCCATGGAAAAGACCCACATTGGAGCAATTTGTGAAGAACTGCAGCCCATGAGAAAGAACCACGTCGGAGAAGTCTGTGGAGGACTGTCTCACATGAGAGGGACCCCATGCTGGAACAGGGGAAGAGCG
>NW_010236551.1:137040-137796 GCF_000690775.1 Eurypyga helias
ATGAACTGATCCCAAACCCCATTCCCCTGCGCTGCTCAGAGGGAGGAGGTAGAGAAAACCAGGAGTGAAGTTGAGCCCGGGAAGAAGGGAAGGGTAGGGGGAGGGTGGTTTAAGATTTGGGTTTATTCTCATTACCCTATCTCATTAGATTGGCAAAAAATTAAACTAATTTCCCCAAGTCAAGTCTGTTCTGCCCATGTCAGAACTGATCCCAAACCCCATTCCCCTGCGCTGCTCAGAGGGAGGAGGTAGAGAAAACCAGGAGTGAAGTTGAGCCCGGGAAGAAGGGAAGGGTAGGGGGAGGGTGGTTTAAGATTTGGGTTTATTCTCATTACCCTATCTCATTAGATTGGCAAAAAATTAAACTAATTTCCCCAAGTCAAGTCTGTTCTGCCCATGTCAGCAATTGCTGAGTGATCTCTCCCTGTCCTTATCTTGACCCACGAGCCTTTCCTTATATTTTTCTCTCCCCTGTCCAGCTGAGGAAGGGGAGTGATAGAGTGACTTGGTGGGCACCTGGAATCCAGCGAAAGTCAACCCACCACAATCCTTGTTTTTTTTTTTTAACTATAGTTCAAAGCCTGCAACAACTCAGTGGCCCCTCCAACAGCAATCAGAAATAGAAACTGTACTTGTATTTTCTAATCTTCTACTTCTTTCTTTCCTTCATTGTCCTCTACCAGTTCTCATAAACACTAATGATCCTAACACTTCCATCAGCAATCTCTTGAAACAAGCTGTGTGGCGCGGTCGACA
>NW_010236552.1:0-5479 GCF_000690775.1 Eurypyga helias
GGGGAGCGCCTGGGGGAGGGGGCGCGCCGATTTCTGGGGTGAAAAGTGGGGAGGAGAGGGACGGGGCGGTGCGTACGAACCAAAAAACTCCAACCAACAAACAAGCAAACCCCCAAAACCCCAAACTTGGGATTTTTTTTTAATATTCCAAGCCCATAGTTTTGCAGCGTGCTGTGTCATAGTCCCGAACTCCACATGTTCAGAACAAGAAGATCTAAATGAAAAGCATCCCTCTTTTTCCAGGTCTGGATCAGTTTTAATTTGAGCGTCCAATTTAAATATTTGGAAAGTGTTTGCTAGTGGTTCTTCAGTAGAGAAAACTCAGTTTTTTCAACCTTGTAAATAACTACTACAACAGCAGTCCACTCAGTTTGGTCATTATTGTTGTCTGCCTTCCAGGATCTCCAAAGTCCTAAAATGTCTCCTAAAAATGTTTTTATGGCTTTGTCTAAATTATCTCTAAAACGTCTTTGATGTCTCATAAAAGCCCTGCCATTCCAGAAATATGTGTTGTTATAGGGAGGATGGTAATTATTCACTGCATAAGCGTAAGAGCTCATTAGAGCAAAGGGAGAAGGGATAAAAACTGTACGATCTGAATGTCTGGGGATGTCTTTTATTAGCAGTATTAAAAAGAAATACCCAGACCCTAGAGCTTAGTGGGTGGGGGAGGCTTCTGCGTGGTGTAACTGTGCAGTGTTTCAGTTTTGGGTGCTTTTCCCTTGCTCAGAAAGGTTAACCTGATTTTCTTGAAGGTCCGAGGAGGTAGCTTGCTGGGATGTGTCCACTGTAACATGTACTGCAGTAGAGACTAGGGTAATCTAAAAGGTCTAGGAACAGTATAGTATGTCCTACTCTGGATAGGAGAAACAAACATAAATTATATGGCAGGTGTAAAAGTTTCTGTTTCGATTGGAGCTGTCGAGTGTGTCAGTGGTTTGGGCTTTTTTGGGTGTTTGAGGTTTTTTCTTGTTGAAGGGTACGTTTTGGAACCATCAGAGCATGCTATTTGGGAAGAGAAGGGGGTGTTCGATCCAGAAACCACAGGGATTAATATCCCTTAGTGTCAGCCTGATAATTAACACGTTGTCTGCTAGAGCCAGCCTCCTCTGCTTCTTTGCCTGTCTCCAGTTTGATCAGGTGAGAAGACAACTTACTGTCTGTGGCTTTTCTCTGGGAAATGCCAGTGCAAACAGTCTGTTCTGTGAACGTCTCGCCAAGAAGTCTTGACGGCATCCGTGTTGGCTGTAAGGGGAGTTTACAGCCTTCAGGCAAGCACTGGGGTGCCTTAAACTGAAACTGGAACTAGCGTACGAGTCCAGCCCCTGAGATCACCTTGCTTATCGCAGTAGCCAGCCGTCGCTGGCCTGAGCCCTCAGAAATGACTGAGTGGGTAGCAGAGGAACTTCCTTTCACTCCACAGTTCCTCACCATCCCAGACCTGTTTGACGAAGACTGATTGATCCAGGTTATACATTCCTCCAGTGTAATGGATACCAGTGTTTCAAAACTGCTCTTTGTGACTGTTGTCTCCACTGCCATCCGTTTTTCTGAAACGATGTCGGTCTGATCCAGTCCCTCTGCGTGGTTGAAAGCTGTGTGGGAATCGGAGCTCAGACTGTGCTTCTTGACTTTCTCTTTCAGAGCCACCAATGACCGTGCGCCATTGCTGTAGCGCAGCGTCTATTAGGAGCTAGCAGGATTGGAACGCATCTGCCTCTCGGTGTGTCCTAACTTACTCGGGATCCCGGCTGCAGGGAGCTTGCCGAACACGAGGTTGCTGTGCGACAAATAGACTCAAGGCTGTTTTTAGGGAGACAACCGTTCAGGTATGCTTAACGTTTCATCCATTGGTCTGTTGTTATCTCTTCCCTTCAGTATGTGCCGGTTGCTCCCGCCGCTTCAGTCATGGCACGGCATAGTAGTTTTACTCGGGGGAGAAGTGCTGCGTGAGCAACAGATTCAGCTTTTGGGAGGCTTCAGCTGGTTTTAGCATGTGTCAGTCACAACGAGAGCGGCATAAGAGAACCTGTCAGTTTAACTGTTTTCGCCAGTTCAAATGGTAATTTATTCAATGCTACGTTAGTCCAAGTTTTAAAGGAGATCTGATTCTTTGGTTTCTGTTTTATTTCTGTGCCATAGTCACTAGGCTCACCTGGCGAGACCTGTTGGGCGAATTTAATCCACGTGACTATTTATTGCGCAGAAATGGTTCAGCTTCACTCCTCTCAGATTTCTCTTAATGATTTTGTGCCTGTAGAGTATGACTAATCATTTTAAGGCAGGCGAGTTATCGGTGAGACTTGAGAGCAGCAAGTATCGGTGTCTTTTCATATGCTGAAGCATTATTAGATACTGTTGAAGGTTCGTGTGCAAGGAAGCTGTTTAGAAATGGAAAATCTCAAGTGAACAACAGTGTCTGGTTAATCTTTACAGTAAGTTCAGAAGTCAGCGCCTCGTGGAGTATCACATGAACTACCAATATGCTCTCTATTCTCCCTGAGGCTTTGATATCTTGTTACCTTTTTGCAGAAGAGTAATATACACGTCAAGAAAGCGGCATTAGCTAATAGAATATCCAGGAAAGAGATAAAAGAGAGACCAGTCAGTCTTCTCGGTCATATGTTTAAATGTTTGAGCTGTATGTTTTATACTGTTTGCTGAAGATTTTGTAGATCAGACCCTGAATTTCCTTTGGAAGGCTTAAACCTCTACACAGCTTTGATCTTTGTTTGGATTTCTGTTAAACTGAATGCTTTTTCTTTAGCTTTTGTTTTAACTTTGTTCAACTGTGCATCAAGGAGAGCCGGATGCACATGAGCAAAAGTGGTTTTGGCGTCCTTTTGGCATTCTCTGGTTAGCTGCATTACTTAATCGACCCTCTAGCGTTAGGGCAGAATTTCGGTGTCTGGGTCGGACAGTGGTGGGGAGGCAGTTGCTCACATAAGAGCAGGTGAGACCTTGAGTGACTGAGTTAGTGCTGGATGCTCCTGTACAACATACACCGTAGTATCTGAAACTATGGCATTTGTAGCAAACTCGATGAAAACACTTTACTGAAGCCACATGGGTTTATTATTGAAAATACAGGCTTTCTTAATATGATAGGGACAGTCAGTGTTTTCTCTAGATAGGTAGGTACACGTAATGTTAAACTCTGAGGGCTTTGGCTTTTTATTAGGAGTTTGTGCTGTTTCTGACCATATCACTGCAGTACACATGGCACTTGAGGTCAGCTCTGGAAATCTACCTCCTGCCCTACGACTCGCGGGCTCCCGCTGGACAGTTTAGTAGTGTTTAAGATATGTTTTGTTAGCCACCTTTGCTGCAAGGACACCGGGCTGGCTTGTGTGCAACTGGCCGCAAAGTTGCGTTCCAGTCAGTCGGTCTCCAGTGTGTGCTAGTGTATGGGCTTGCTCCTCCCTAGGAGCAGGACTTTGCTCTTCTCTCTGTTGAACTTAACCTGGCTTTAGCCTGCCTGTTTCTCCAGAGTCTCAAGGTCCATCTGGATGGCAGTGAAGTCCTCTGGTCTGTCAGCCACTATTCCTGGTTTCAGTCCCTGTACTTGTACATCCATCTGCAGTTTGGTTCTTCTTTTTTCTTTGTCTTCCGCTGTCTCCAACCTGTTAAATCGGTTTGACAGCTACTGCTTTTGCTTCAAACATCTGGAAGGGTGTCCAACTGATAGACTTCAGAACCTCTGCAGAATTCAGATAGGTGAGGACATGATGAATGTTACAAAGACAACTACATTTATACAACTTTTTGGAAGAGACTCTCTAATCCTTTACATTTCTGTAAAAAAAGATCCTGCTCCTTGTTGTATTTGATAGGCTTTTTGGTTTGGAGTACATTGTTGGCACAAATCCTTTCAACAAAAATCTTGGGCAGCCTTGATTACCTGTCGTTGCATCCGCTTCTGGGATGGCTGCGTAGATCAGCGTTGCCATTAAACTGTAGTTGGTGGCAAAGTGTGGAAGTAAACTAACACGCTAGCAGGTTATTTTAGGATGTTGGGAACGGCTTTGTGCTTAACTACATGTCACTTCAGTGCAAGCACACTGTCCAGGCAGAGTCAGCTGCCATAGGGTAGTCTGAATGACTTTGTGTACATCTTTGACTGACAGCAGCATCAGCAACAGAAATCTGGAGAGAAATTTGGGAGGAAGAGACTTGGATGGACATGACAGCGTTTGGAATTCTCATGCTTTTAGTTTAGTATCTGGTATGAAATCAACAGATGGAAGCATAAACAATTTTTCATTGATGCATATAAAACCAAAATGCATTCATGGTTTTTGCTTTCTTGGAGTGTAGAAAATGCAAATTTTTATAGCAATAGCTTAAACAGGTGAGAGAAAATACTTAAGCACTGTCTCAGCACAAAGATTGCAGGTGTTTTCCTACTGGCTCTGATCTCATTAAGCCTGTCCTCAGACTCTTGGAATTCAGTCATCTGTCCTAAAGTGTCAAAATGTTAACAAATGAACCTGCAAATGAAACTTCTTGGACATCTCTTCTTCCAAAAGGTGTATTGAGCTCTTCTCCTGAAGCAAGATCTGATGTGTGGGCAATAAAACACTGCATAAAACCTCTTTGATGTCTTCAATATTTAAACATTGAAGTCTTTTGAGAACTTGTGAGAGGTCCGTATCTTTTTCCTGGTCTGTAGGACTGCTTGTAACTTTCCAGTAGCAATTCTTACTGCTTTGCAGGTTGAGAGAAACGGCATTTCCCCCCACTCTTGCCACCAAGACCTTCTGAGTTCAAGGTGTCTAGCTTTAAATGGGAATCTCAGTGTAGTTTTAACTATGTGTTCTAACTAAAATTGGGTTTAATGTACTTCTAACTGATCTTTCCACGTCCCATCTTGAAAACTCTTAAACAATGTAATTGTAAATGATTTAGTATCGCTCTTTCTTCCCTCACCAGTATCTATTCCTATTTGAAACCTGAACACTGACCTAAACTTTCAAGTTGTAAGTTTGTTTTAAGAAGGAGCAAAGAATTCTTCGCTAAATTTGGAATTTGTAGGTTTATTTTAAGAAGGAGCAAAGAATTCTTCAAGGTCAGCATTCTGTGTGGGGTTGTTTTTTGTTGTTGTTGTTGTGGTTGGTTGTTTTGGGTTTTTTTTTTTTGGTTGCATGTGTTTGTTAACTTTTAAGCTTGGTAGTAGGAACTTGGCAGGAGTCTGAAGACACCACGTTTGTGATAAGATACTTCTCAATGCTTTATTGGTGGTACCTTGCATCTGCATGAAGCTGTGAGGGCTTCCGGGTGCTTCTGCGTTCAGAACTACCATCATTCTTGAAGGTGCAGCATATTCTAGCTCTTAGCACAGCCACATGCTGCACGTCCGTCCACCACCTATCAGCAGCCGGTGATTTGGGTGCCAAAGATGTGTCTGAGGGCTCTGACAGTATGAAACCTGCGTGGGGTGGTACGTAGCAGTGTTGGCTGTGTGCAGCAGTCACTCTTT